>NW_027592122.1:2500-62948 GCF_964213995.1 Mustelus asterias
ACTGTGACAATCCCCTTGTCACCACACAACGGCGCCTGTTCGGGTTACACTGAGGGACAATTTCGCACGGCCAATCCACCCCAACCAGCACGTCTTTCAGACTGTGGGAGGAAACCCACGCAGACACGGGGAGAACGTGCAGACTCCACACAGACAGTGACCCAAGCTGGGAACCGAACCTGGGTCCTTGGCACTGTGGGGCAGCTGTGCTAACCACTGCGCCACCCTGGTGAAACTTCCAGTGAAGAGGATTTGATTTATTATTGTCACATGTACTGGGATACAGTGAAAAGTATTGTTTCTTGCGCGCTATACAGACAAAGCATACCGTTCATAGAGAAGGAAAGGAGAGAGTGCAGAATGTAGTGTTACAGTCATAGCTAGGGTGTAGAGAAAGATCAATTTAATGCGAGGTCGGTCCATTCAAAAGTCTGACAGCAGCAGGGAAGAAGCTGTTCTTGAGTCGGTTGGTGCGTGAGCTCAGACTTTTGTATCTTTTTCCCGACGGAAGAAGGTGGAAGAGAGAATGTCCGGGGTGCGTGGGGGTCCTTGATTATGCCGACTGCTTTTCCCCGAGGCAGCGGGAAGTGTAGACAGAGTCAATGGATGGGAGGCTGGTTTGCGTGATGGGACTGGGCTACATTCACGACCTTTTGTAGTTCCTTACGGTCTTGGGCAGAGCAGGAGCCCCAGACCAAGCTGTGATACAACCAGAAAGGATGCTTTCTATGGTGCATCTGTAAAAGTTGGTGAGAGTAGTAGCGGACATGCCAAATTTCCTTAGCCTCCTGAGAAAGTGGAAAGAATTCTCTCAGGCCACCTTGTCCGGAAGAAAGGACAAGAAAGAAGCGCGTAGTATTTCCAACTGGGGCGCGTGTGAGGGGAATGTGAAGAGGCTGGCTCCATTGTGTTCAGACAGAGCGACGGAGGGAGCTGTGAGCACTGCATATCGATCAGAAACAGCAAGAGTCAGCACAGCGAGGGCGCTGATTCTCTCTCCGAGGGTCTGGAGTGCGAGGGGACGGAGGGAGTACTCTCCCGACAGTTTGCACACCGCACAGGATTGCCTACACCCCCTCCCTATCTCTGTAACATCCTCCAGCCCCTACACCCGTCCCTATCTCTGTAACCCCCTCCCAGCCCCCTACACCCCCCTCCCGATCTCTATAACCTCCTCCAGCCCCTACACCTCCCTCCCTATCTCTGTAAACTCCTCCAGCCCCTACACCCCCCTCCCTATCTCTGTAACCCCCTCCCAGCCCCCGACATCCGCTCCCTATCTCTGTAACCCCCTCCTGCCCCTACACCCCCCTCCCTATCTCTGTAACCCCTCCAGCTCCCTACACCCCCTCCCTATCTTTGTAACCCCCTCCAGCCCCTACACCCACTCCCTATCTCTGTAACCCCCTCCCAGCCCCCTACATCCGCTCCCTATCTCTGTAACCCCCTCCTGCCCCTACACCCCCCTCCCTATCTCTGTAACCCCACCAGCCCCCTACACCCCCCTCCCTATCTCTGGAAACTCCTCCAGCTCCTACACACACCCCCTCTCTGTAATCTCCTCCAGCCCATAACCCTCCTCCCTATCCCTGTAACCTCCTCCAGCCCCTACACCCTCCTTATCTCTGTAACCCCCTCCAGCCCCTACACCCCCTCCCTATCTTTGTAACCTCCTCCAGCCCCTAAACCCCCTCCCTATCTCTGTAACCCCCTCCAGTCCCTACACCCCCATCCCTATCTTTGTAACCTCCTCCAGCCCCTAAACCCCCTCCCTATCTCTGTAACCCCCTCCAGCCCCTACACCCCCTCCCTATCTCTGTAACCTCCTCCAGCCCCTACACCCCCTCCCTATCACTGTAACCACCTCCAGCCCCAACACCCCCTCCCTATCTTTGTAACCTCCTCCAGCCCCTAAACCCCCTCCCTATCTCTGTAACCCCCTCCAGTCCCTACACCCCCCTCCATATCTTTGTAACCTCCTCCAGCCCCTACACCCCCTCCCTATCTCTGTAACCACCTCCAGCCCCAACACCCCCTCCCTATCTCTAACCCCCTCCAGCCCCTACACCCCCTCCCTATCTCTGTAACCTCCTCCAGCCCCAACACCCCCTCCCTATCTCTGTAACCCCCTCCAGCCCCTACACCCCCTCCCTATCTCTGTAACCTCCTCCAGCCCCTACACCCCCTCCCTATCTCTGTCAACTCCTCCCGCCCCTACATCCCCCTCCCTATCTCTGTAACCACCTCCAGCCCCAACACCCCCTCCCTATCTCTAACCCCCTCCAGCCCCGACACCCCCTCTCTATCTCTGTAACCTCCTCCAGCCCCTACACCCCCTCCCTATCTCTGTAACCTCCTCCCACCCCTATACCCCCCTCCCTATCTTTGTAACGCCCTCCAGCCCCTACACCCACTCCCTATCTCTAACCTCCTCCAACCACTCCACCCTCCTCCCTATCTCTGTAACCCCCTCCAGCCCCTACACCCTCCTCCCGATCTCTGTAACCTCCTCCAGCCCCTACACCCCCTCCCTATCTCTGTATCCTCCTCCAGCCCCTACACCCTCCTCCCTATCTCTGTAACCTCCTCCAGCCCCCTACACCCTCCTCCCTATCTCTGTAACCCCCTCCAGCCCCTACACCCCCCTCCCTATCTCTGTAACCCCCTCCAGCCCCTACACCCTCCTCCCTATCTCTGTAACCTCCTCCAGCCCCCTACACCCTCCTCCCTATCTCTGTAACCCCCTCCAGCCCCTACACCCTCCTCCCTATCTCTGTAACCCCCTCCAGCCCCAACACCCCCTCCCTATCTCTGTAGCCTCCTCCAGCCCCTACACCCTCCTCCCTATGTCTGTAACCTCCTCCAGCCCCCTACACCCTCCTCCCTATCTCTGTAACCCCCTCCAGCCCCTACACCCTCCTCCCTATCTCTGTAACCCCCTCCAGCCCCAACACCCCCTCCCTATCTCTGTAGCCTCCTCCAGCCCCTACACCCCCTCCCTATCTCTGTAACCTCCTCCAGCCCCTACACCCCCTCCCTATCTCTGTAAACTCCTCCCGCCCCTACACCCCCCTCCCTATCTCTGTAGCCTCCTCCAGCCCCTACACCCCCCTCCCTATCTCTGTAACCCCCTCCAGCCCCTACACCCCCTCCCTATCTCTGTAACCCCCTCCAGCCCCGACACCCACTCCCTATCTCTGTAACCTCCTCCAGCCCCTACACCCCCTTCCTATCTCTGTAACCTCCTCCAGCCCCTACACCCCCTCCCTATCTCTGTAACCCCCTCCAGCCCCTACACCCCCTCCCTATCTCTGTAACACCCTCCAGCCCCCTACGCACCCTCCCTATCTCTGTAACCTCCTCCAGCTCCTACACCCCCTCCCTATCTCTGTAACCTCCTCCAGCCCCTACACCCCTCCCTATCTCTGTAACCTCCTCCAGCCCCCTACACCCCCTCCCTATCTCTGTAAACCCCTCCAGCCTCTACACCCCCTCCCTATCTCTGTAACCTCCTCCAGCCCCTACACCCCTCCCTATCTCTGTAACCTCCTCCAGCCCCCTACACCCCCTCCCTATCTCTGTAACCCCCTCCAGCCTCTACACCCCCTCCCTATCTCTGTAACCCCCTCCAGCCCCTTCACCCTCTCCCTATCTCTGTAACCTCCTCCAGCCCCTACACCCCCTTCCTATCTCTGTAACCTCCTCCAGCCCCTACACCCCCTCCCTATCTCTGTAACCCCCTCCAGCCCCTGCACCCCCTCCCTATCTCTGTAACACCCTCCAGCCCCCTACGCACCCTCCCTATCTCTGTAACCCCCTCCAGCCCCTACACCCCCTCCCTATCTCTGTAACCCCCTCCAGCCCCTACACCCCTCCCTATCTCTGTAACTTCCTCCAGCCCCTACACCCCCTCCCTATCTCTGTAACCTCCTCCAGCCCCAACACCCCCTCCCTATCTCTGTAACCCCCTCCAGCCCCTACACCCCCTCCCTATCTCTGTAACCTCCTCCAGCCCCGACACCCCTTCCCTATCTCTGTAACCTCCCCCAGCCCCTACACCCCCTCCCTATCTCTGTAACCTCCTCCAGCCCCTACACCCCCTCCCTATCTCTGTAACCCCCTCCAGCCCTGACACGCCCTCCCTATCTCTGTAACCCCCTCCAGCCCCTACACCCCCTCCCTATCTCTGTAACCCCCTCCAGCCCCTACACCCCCTCCCTATCTCTGTAACCTCCCCCAGCCCCGACACCCCCTCCCTATCTCTGTAACCTCCTCCAGCCCCTACACCCCCTCCCTATCTCTGTAACCTCCTCCAGCCCCTACACCCCCTCCCTATCTCTGTAACCTCCTCCAGCCCCTACACCCCTCCCTATCTCTGTAACCTCCTCCAGCCCCTACACTCCCTCCCTATCTCTGTAACCTCCTCCAGCCCCTACACCCCCTCCCTATCTCTGTAACCCCCTCCAGCCCCTACACCCCCTCCCTATCTCTGTAACCTCCCCCAGCCCCGACACCCCCTCCCTATCTCTGTAACCTCCTCCAGCCCCTACACCCCCTCCCTATCTCTGTAACCCCCTCCAGCCCCTACACCCCCCTCCCTATCTCTGTAACCTCCTCCAGCCCCTACACCCCCTCCCTATCTCTGTAACCTCCTCCAGCCCCTACACCCCCTCCCTATCTCTGTAACCTCCTCCCGCCCCTACACCCCCCTCCCTATCTCTGTAACCTCCTCCTGCCCCTACACCCCCCTCCATATTTCTGTAACCTCCTCCAGCCCCTACACCCCCTCCCTATCTCTGTAACCTCCTCCAGCCCCTACACCCCCTCCCTATCTCTGTAACCTCCTCCAGCCCCTACACCCCCTCCCTATCTCTGTAACCTCCTCCCGCCCCTACACCCCCCTCCCTATCTCTGTAACCTCCTCCAGCCCCTACACCCCCCTCCCTATCTCTGTAACCTCCTCCAGCCCCTACACCCCCTCCCTATCTCTGTAACCTCCTCCCGCCCCTACACCCCCCTCCCTATCTCTGTAACCTCCTCCCACCCCTACACCCCCCTCCCTATCTTTGTAATCCCCTCCAGCCCCTACACCCACTCCCTATCTCTAACCTCCTCCAACCCCTCCACCCTCCTCCCTATCTCTGTAACCTCCTCCAGCCCCTAAACCCCCTCCCCATCTCTGTAACCTCCTCCCGCCCCTACACCCCCCTCCCTATCTCTGTAACCTCCTCCCGCCCCTCCACCCTCCTCCCTGTCTCTGTAACCCCCTCCAGCCCCAACACCCCCTCCCTATCTCTGTAACCCCCTCCAGCCCCTACACCCCCTCCCTATCTCTGTAACCCCCTCCAGCCCCTACACCCCCTCCCTATCTCTGTAACCCCCTCCAGCCCCTACACCCCCTCCCTATCTCTGTAACCCCCTCCAGCCCCTACACCCCCTCCCTATCTCTGTAACCCCCTCCAGCCCCTACACCCCCTCCCTATCTCTGTAACCCCCTCCGGTGAGTGATGTTCCTGCCTCCAAATGCACACCAAGTAGTTTAAACATTGTGTACGCTGGACAGAGATAGAGAATCCCTGCAGTGCAGAAGGAGGCCATTCGGCCCATCGAGTCTGCACCGACCGCAATCCCACCCGGGCCCTATCCCCGTATTCCCACGTATTTGAGGGTGTTTCCATCCTAGCTAATATTGCTTCTGGACAATTCTGACCCCACGTGAAACCTGACTCATTTGATTCTAACTTTTATTTTTCAGTTTGAAATGTGGAAGTTTGTTACTGAGCAGAGTCACAGGAGTCTGTCGATTTACTTTGAACGAAAGAATAAAGCATTTATTGAACAAGGAAGGATAAACTATATCACAATGCTCCATCAGAGCTATGCATTTACAGATAACTGCAAACTTGTTAAGTTATTTTATTAGTGTCACAAGTCGGCTTACATTAACGCTGCAATGAAGTTACTGTGAAAATCCCCGAGTCGCCACACTCCGGCGCCTGTTCGGGTAACACCGAGGGAGAATTTGGCACGGCCAATGCACCCTAACCAGCACGTCTTTCGGACTGTGGGAGGAAACTGGAGCACCCGGAGGAAACCCACGCAGACACGGGGAGAATGTGCAGACTCCACACAGACATTTGATTTAATTTATTATTGTCACATGTATTGGGATACAGTGAAAAGTATTGTTTCTTGCGCGCTATACAGACAAAGCATACCGTTCATAGAGTACATAGATTTGATTTATTATTGTCACGTGTATTGGGATACAGTGAAAAGTATTGTTTCTTGCGCGCTATACAGACAAAGCATACCGTTCATAGAGTACATAGATTTGATTTATTATTGTCACATGTATTGAGATACAGTGAAAAGTATTGTTTCTTGCGCGCTATACAGACAAAGCATACCGTTCATAGAGAAGGAAAGGCAAGAGTGCAGAATGTAGTGTTACAGTCACAGCTAGGGTGTAGAGAAAGATCAACTTAATGCGAGGTAGGTCCATTCAAAAGTCTGACAGCAGCAGGGAAGAAGCTGATCTTGAGTCGGTCGGTACGTGACCTCAGACTTTTGTATCTTTTTCCCTGCGGAAGAAGGTGGAAGAGAGAATGTCCGGGGTGCGTGGTGCCCTTAAATGACCCAATCTGGGAATTGAACCCGGGTCCCTGGCGCTGTGAGGCAGCGGCGCTGACCATTGTGCCGCCCAGTTCAAGCTTAATCTATATTTCTGCTGTGTGGGTTGAGGAAACTGGGATTTGGTTTCACTTTGAAGTATGCCTGTATTTTAATGAGGTTTTAGTACTCTAGGGCAAACACTATTAAAAAACTAGGCTGTTTCTCCAGCAACAGAGGACCCTGGAGCAACACTAAGTCGCTTGATGGTCTGTTGGTGATTACACTACGAGATGCTTGGAACATTTTAAGTCTCTCTGTCACAGGACATGAGTGGACCAGGCCCAAATCAAAAAACAGAAAGGTCCCAAAATCCAGGAAAGGAACAGAAGGCAGTCCCAAGAACATCTGGCAGTAAAAGGGAAGTAATGGGAAAATGGAACAGACCCTGTTAGGAGCAGAGGAAGAATCAAAGGCAGCAGGAAACAAACATGAAGGGATCTGGGCTTCAGAAGCCAAGGTCCCAGTAGACCTATAAATTGTTGACTCCTGACTAGGGGGCCTGGGAAGCAGTGTTCTATTGGTATCTGAGAGACTGCGTGGAAGGCAAAGCTTGACCCCCCCGCCCCACCCCTGGGGCAGAGGGAATTGGTAGGGGAGGCTGAAATTCTGGAGCTGGATCCTTGGTGAAGACCTCCGAGAGTAAGTGTCGCACGGGAGCAGATACCAAGGCGGGTTCCTTGAGAGTGGGGATTGTCAACCCTGGTGTGAAAAATCAAAGGTGCAGTGAGACTGGTTGGCTCACAGGTATGGCAAGAGTTGGGGGCGGGGAGCAGATGAGAGAACCACGGAGATTGTTTTGATTGTCTTCCCCCACTTTGAGTGTGGGGCGTCTGACCACATTTCGCCTGTTGGTTTACATGGCCTGTGTACTGATTTAGAACATTAGCGTATCAGATAGATTTTGCAACTTGAGTTACCTGCACGGTGGCACAGTGGTTATCACTGCAGCCTCACAGCAGCCAGGGACCCGGGTTCGATTCCCGGCTTGGGTCACTGTCTGTGCGGAGTCTGCACGTTCTCCCCGTGTCTGCGTGGGTTTTCTCCGGGTGCTCCGGTTTCCTCCCACAGTCCAAAAGACACGCTGGTTAGGGTGCATTGTCCGTGCTAAATTCTCCCTCAGTGTACCCGAACAGGCGCCGGAGTGTGGCGACTAGGGGATTTTCACAGTAACTTCATTGCAGTGTTAATGTAAGCCTACTTATGACACGAAGAAATAAACTTTTTAAACTTAAAAAAACTTCAACTTAAAAGCATATCGTGAACTTAAAGCTACAGCTTATGCTACAGTATTCGAAGGTGGCAGGACAGCTGGAGAGAAGACTCCCTACAGTGCAGAAGGAGGCCATTTGGCCCATTCAGTCTGCACCGACTCTCCAACAGAGCATTTTATCCTGGGCCACCCTATTCCCGTAGGAATGAATTTCCACCTAACCCGCACGTTCGTTGACTCTAAGGGGCAATTTAGCATGGCCAATCCACCTAACCTGCACATCTTTGGACACTAAGGGGCAATTTAGCACGGCCAATCCCCCTAACCAGCACATCTTTGGATACTAAGGGACAATTTAGCATGGCCAATCCACCCAACCTGCACATCTTTGGACACTAAGGGGCAATTTAGCATGGCCAATCCACCTAACCTGCACATCTTTGGATGCTAAGGGGCAATTTAGCATAGCCAATCCACCTAACCTACACATCTTTGGATGCTAAGGGGCAATTTAGCATAGCCAATCCACCTAACCTACACATCTTTGGATGCTAAGGGGCAATTTAGCATGGCCAATCCACCCAACCTGCACATCTTTGGACACTAAGGGGCAATTTAGCATGGCCAATCCACCTAACCTGCACATCTTTGGATGCTAAGGGGCAATTTAGCATAGCCAATCCACCTAACCTACACATCTTTGGATGCTAAGGGGCAATTTAGCATGGCCAATCCACCTAACCTGCACATCTTTGGATACTAAGGGACAATTTAGCATGGCCAATCCACCTAACCTGCACATCTTTGGACACTAAGGGGCAATTTAGCATAGCCAATCCACCTAACCTGCACATCTTTGGACTGTGGGAGGAAACCCACGCAAACATGAGGGGAGAACGTGCAAACTCCCACAGACAGTGACCCGTGCTGGGAATTGAACCCGGGTCCCTGGCACTGTGAAGCAGCAGCGCTAACCCACTGTGCCACCCAATAGATGCTTAATAAGACATGTGGTATTCTGGTGTTTTATTGATAGGGGCATAGAGTACATGGGTAAGGAGGTTATGCTAAACTTATACCAGACACTAGTTAGCCCTCAGCTGGAGTATTTGGTACAGTTCTGCACGCCACGCTGAGAGAAGGATGTTATCTCATTGGACAGAGTGCAGAAGAGGTTGACAAGAATGGTTCCAGGGATGAGAAACTTCCGTTATGAGGATAGATTGGAGAGGTTGGGACTGTTCCTCTTGGAGAGGCGAGGAGGAGATTTCATCGAGATGCTCAAAATCATGAGGGAGCTGGACAGAGTAGAGAGGGAGAAACCGTTCCCAGTCGTAAAAAGATTGGGGTGACACAGTGGGCTAACACTGCTGCCTCACAGCGCCAGGGACCCGGGTTCAATTCCCGGCTCGGGTCACTGTCTGTGTGGAGTCTGCACGTTCTCCCCATGTCTGCGTGGGTTTCCTCCGGGTGCTCCGGTTTCCTCCCACGCTCCAAACGATGTGCTGGTTAGGGGGATTGGCCATGCTAAATTGTCCCTTAGTGTCCAAAGATGTGCAGGTTAGGTGGATTGGCCATGCTAAATTGCCCCTTAGTGTCAAAAGATGTGTAGGTTAGGTGGATTGGCCATGCTAAGTTGTCCCTTAGTGTCCAAAGATGTGCAGGTTAGGTGGACTGGCCATGCTAAATTGTCCCTTAGTGTCCAAAGATGTGCAGGTTAGGTGGATTGGCCATGCTAAATTGCCCCTTAGTGTCCAAAGATGTGCAGGTTAGGTGGATTGGCCATGCTAAATTGCCCCTTAGTGTCCAAAGATGTGCAGGTTAGGTGGATTGGCCATGCTAAATTGTCCCTTAGTGTCCAAAGATGTGCAGGTTAGGTAGATTGGCCATGCTAAATTGCCCCTTAGTGTCCAAAGATGTGTAGGTTGGGTGGATTGACCGTGCTAAATTGCCCCTTAGTGTCCAAAGATGTGTAGGTTAGGTGGATTGGCCATGCTAAATTGTCCCTTAGTGTCCAAAGATGTGCAGGTTAGGTAGATTGGCCATGCTAAATTGCCCCTTAGTGTCCAAAGATGTGTAGGTTAGGTGGATTGGCCATGCTAAATTGCCCCTTAGTGTCCAAAGATGTGCAGGTTGGGTGGATTGGCCATGCTAAATTGCCCCTTAGTGTCCAAAGATGTGCAGGTTGGGTGGATTGGCCATGCTAAATTGCCCCTTAGTGTCAGGGGGATTAGCAGGGTAACTATGTGGGGGTAGGGCCTGCGTGGGATTGTTGTCGGTGCAGACTCGATGGGCCGAATGGCCTCCTCCTGCACCATCGGAGTCTATTCTATGAGTCTAGGGGAACGAGAGGGACACGGATTTAAAGCGGTTTGCAAAAGAAGCAAATACGACGCGAGTAAAAACCCTCTCACACGGCGAGCAGTTGGGATCTGGAATGTTCCGCCTGGAGGTGTGTTGGAAGCAGGTTCAATCGAGAGGGCGTTGGATGGTTATTTGAATAAAGACAGTGTGTAGGAGGGGGTACAGGTGAGGGGGGTGGAATGGCACTAAGTCACGATGCTCGTTTGGGGAGCCAGGGCGGACACGATGGGCCGAACGGCCTCCTTCTGTGCACCGTAGCAATTCTGCGATAACCCTGTGAAATGCGATATAGATGATGGACTATATTTCCTGCCGCAGATGTGATGAAGTTAACACTCCGTCTTGTCGCTCGCTGTACAGGATGGAGATGTTCCCCTGCCTCCTCTTGGCCTTCCTCCTCACGGACTGTTCCTCGTCCTTCCCACTCTCCGACCCGACTCAAGGTAAGAGGATTCTGATTCTGGGCTAATTAACATCGGTCAGTGCAAAGTCTCTCCCCCGCCTCTGCTGTGGGGGTTGGGGGGGCATCATGCCTCACAAAGCTCGAGCTAGTCACGTTAAAACGCCAGGAGTAGGAGGCCATTTGGCCCCTCGAGCCTGCCTCTCCGTTCAGCCCCCCCAACGTGGCTCGATCGTGGCCTCCGACTCTGTTGTTTCCACCTGTTTCCGCTCCCTTAATCCCCCGAGACATCAAAAATCTGTCTCATTCTTGCACGTGTCGGACAACAGAGAATCCGCAACCCTCTGGGGGGGAGAGAATTCCAAAAGATTCACAAACCCTTTGAGTGAAGAAATTTCTCCTTATCCCAGTCCAAAATGGCCGCCCCCTTAGTCATCTCAATCCAAAATGGTCGCCCCCTTAGTCATCTCAATCCAAAATGGTCACCCCCTTAGTCATCTCAATCCAAGATGGCCACCCCCTTAGTCATCTCAATCCAAAATGGCCACCCCCTTAGTCATCTCAGTCTAAAATGGCCACCCCTTAACTCAAGCCAATATGGCCACCCCCTTAGTCATCTCAAAGAACAAAGCACAGGAACAGGCCCTTCGGCCCTCCAAGCCCGCACTGCTCCCTGGTCCAAACTAGACCATTCTTTTGTATCCCTCCATTCCCACTCCGTTCATGTGGCTATCTAGATAAGTCTTAAACGTTCCCAGTGTGTCCACCTCCACCACCTTGCCCGGCAGCGCATTCCAGGCCCCCACCACCCTCTGTGTAAAATACGTCCTTCTGATATCCGTGTTAAACCTCCCCCGCCTCACCTTGAACCTATGACCCCTTGTGAATGTCACCACCGGCCTGGGGAACAGCTCCCCACCGTTCACCCTATCTATGCCTTTCATAATTTTATACACCTCTATTAGGTCACCCCTCATCCTCCGTCTTTCCAGTGAGAACAACCCCAGTTTACCCAATCTCTCCTCATAACTAAGCCCCTCCATACCAGGCAACATCCTGGTAAACCTCCTCTGCACTCTCTCTAAAACCTCCACGTCCTTCCGATAGTGTGGCAACCAGAACTGGGCGCAGTATTCCAACTGCGGCCGAACCAACGTTCTATACAACTGCAACATCAGACCCCAACTTTTATACTCTATGCCCCGTCCTATAAAGGCAAGCATGCCATATGCCTTCTTCACTACCTTCTCCACCTGTGCCGTCACCTTCAAGGATCTGTGGACTTGCACACCCAGGTCCCTCTGCGTATCTACACCCTTTATGGTTCTGCCATTTATCGTATAGCTCCCCCCTACATTAGTTCTACCAAAATGCATCACTTCGCATTTATCTAGATTGAACTCCATCAGCCATTTCTTTGCCCAATTTCCAGCCTATCTCTATCCTTCTGTAGCCTCTGACAATCTCAGTCTAAAATGGCCACCCCCTTAGTCATCTTGATCCAAAATGTCCAACCCCTTAGTGATCTCAATCCAAAATGGCCACTCCCTTATTTAGCTCAATCCAAAATGGTCACCCCCTTATTTATCTCGATCCAAAATGGCTGGGCCCCTAGTTATCTCAGTAAAAAATGGCCGCACCCTTAGTCATTTCAGTGCAAAATGGCCACCCCTTATCGAGATCCAAAATGGCCACCCCCTTAGTCATCTCAATCCAAAATGGCCACCCCCTTAGTCATCTCAATCCAAAATGGCCACCCCCTTAGTCATCTCAATCCAAAATGGCCACCCCCTTATTTACCTCGATCCAAAATGGCCACCCCCTTATTCATCTCAGTCCAAAATGGCTCCCCTTAGTTATCTCGGTCCAAAATGGCCACCCCCTTAGCCATCACAACCCAAAGTCTCCATCCCTTGTTCACCTCGTGGTGACGGATGGGAGAGAGGGGGAGGAGTGGGAGAGACGGGAATGGTGGTGTCGGAAGGATGGAGACAAGGATGAGTGGGGATATCAAGAGTCAGTGAAAGTAAGAGAGGGAAAGAGAGAGTGAGGGAGATGGAGCGAAAGAGACAGAGGGATGGAGAGATGGATGAGAAGAATAGAGGGATGCAGAGACGGAAGGAGCCGAGGGAGGAGTAACAGAGATGGGAAAAGAGAGACCGGAGTGAGGGGCAGGGAGAGAGATAGGGATGGAAGATGAGGGGGAGGTATAGAGACAGGGAAGGAAGGAAGGGGCGGAGGGAGGGAGGGAGGGATAGAGGGAGACAAAGAGAGAAGAGGGATGGTGAGACGGGGGAAGAGAGAGGGATGGAGGGGAGTGGGAAGAATAAGAGAGCTGGAGGGACGGGGAGACGGATGGAGGGACGGATGGGGAGGCGGATGGAGGGACGGATGGGGAGGCGGATGGAGGGACGGATGGGGAGACGGATGGAGGGACGGATGGGGAGGTGGATGGAGGGACGGATGGGGAGGTGGATGGAGGGACGGATGGGGAGACGGATGGAGGGACAGATGGGGAGACGGATGGAGGGACGGATGGGGAGACGGATGGAGGGATGGAGGAATGGGGAGACGGATGGATGGAGGGATGGGGAGACGGATGGATAGAGGGATGGATAGAGGGATGGGGAGATGGATGGATGGATAGAGGGATGGATGGAGGGATGGGGAGACGGAGGGATGGATGGGGAGACGAAGGGATGGATGGGGAGAGTGAGGGAGGGATGGGGAGACGGAGGGATGGAGAGACGGAGGGAGGGATGGGGTGAAGGAGGGATGGGGAGATGGAGGGATGGATGGAGGAATGACTGAACTTGTTCCTTTCCCAGATGAGGTGAAGACTCTGAATGTAACAATCGGAGCACTGGCGCCGTTACGAGGGGTGCTGGGGGGAAGGGTGACGATTCCCTGCTTTGCCTCTTACTCTGAGCCCCCCCAGTTCCCCAGCACACCCCGGGTCAAGTGGAGCTTCATTCGGGACGGCAACGAGACGGACATCCTGGTTGCCACGGTGTTCAAAGTGAAAGTCAATGAGTGGTATCACCACCGAGTGGCACTGCCTCACTATCCCAGCACCACCACTGACGTCTCGCTGGAGATCCGCCGGTTACTGAGTAACGACACGGGGATCTATCGCTGCGAGGTACAGCACGGGATCGACGATGCACAGGACCTGGCTGAGCTGGAGGTCAAAGGTAATGGGGTGCGTTCGGAGGGAGCGCCGCACTGTGGGAGGGTCGGTGCTGAGGGAGCGCCGCACTGTGGGAGGGTCGGTGCTGAGGGAGCGCCGCACTGTGGGAGGGTCGGTGCTGAGGGAGCGCCGCACTGTGGGAGGGTCGGTGCTGAGGGAGCGCTGCACTGTGGGAGGGTCAGTGCTGAGGGAGCGCCGCACTGTGGGAGGGTCAGTGAGGGAGCGCCGCACTGTGGGTGGGTCAGTGCTGAGGGAGCGCCGCACTGTGGGAGGGTCAGTGCTGAGGGAGCGCCGCACTGTGGGAGGGTCAGTGCTGAGGGAGCGCCGCACTGTGGGAGGGTCAGTGCTGAGGGAGCGCCGCACTGTGGGAGGTTCAGTGCTGAGGGAGCGCCGCACTGTGGGAGGATCGGTGCTGAGGGAGCGCCGCACTGTGGGAGGGTCAGTGCTGAGGGAGCGCCGCACTGTGGGAGGTTCAGTGCTGAGGGAGCGCCGCACTGTGGGAGGGTCAGTGCTGAGGGAGCGCCGCACTGTGGGAGGTTCAGTGCTGAGGGAGCGCCGCACTGTGGGAGGATCGGTGCTGAGGGAGCGCCGCACTGTGGGAGGGTCAGTGCTGAGGGAGCGCCGCACTGTGGGAGGTTCAGTGCTGAGGGAGCGCCGCACTGTGGGAGGGTCAGTGCTGAGGGAGCGCCGCACTGTGGGAGGGTCAGTGCTGAGGGAGCGCCGCACTGTGGGAGGGTCAGAGCTGAGGGAGCGCCGC
This sequence comes from Mustelus asterias, assembly GCF_964213995.1. Classification (NCBI taxonomy): domain Eukaryota; kingdom Metazoa; phylum Chordata; class Chondrichthyes; order Carcharhiniformes; family Triakidae; genus Mustelus; species Mustelus asterias. The sequence continues at coordinate 17,097 of NW_027592122.1, forward strand.
ACTGTGGGAGGGTCAGTGCTGAGGGAGCGCCGCACTGTGGGAGGGTCAGTGCTGAGGGAGCGCCGCACTGTGGGAGGATCGGTGCTGAGGGAGCGCCGCACTGTGGGAGGGTCGGTGCTGAGGGAGCGCCGCACTGTGGGAGAGTCAGTGCTGAGGGAGCGCCCTGAGGGAGTGCCGCACTGTGGGAGGGTCAGTGCTGAGGGAGCGCCGCACTGTGGGAGGATCGGTGCTGAGGGAGCGCCGCACTGTGGGAGGGTCAGTGCTGAGGGAGCGCCGCACTGTGGGAGGGTCAGTGCTGATGGAGCGCCGCACTGTGGGAGGATCGGTGCTGAGGGAGTGCCGCACTGTGGGAGGGTCAGTGCTGAGGGCGCACTGCGCTGGGTGAAAGGGGTGGTATCCTCTGGGATGACGAAGTGTCTCGTTCCTCCTCCAGGTGTGGTGTTCCATTACCGTGAAACGTCTACGCGATACGCCTTCAATTTTAGCCGGGCACAGCGGGTGTGCCAGGAGATCAGTGCCAGGATTGCCACCCCGGAGCAGCTGGAGACGGCGTACGCCAGTGGTTATGAACAGTGCGATGCTGGCTGGCTCTCTGATCAGTCTGTACGGTGAGTGTATACCTATCATCCGACACGTCACACACCCCTCTGCCATCCGACCATTCACCCTTGGATCCTCGTTCTCTCAAGCCCTCACCCCCCAGACCCCTCGACCCCTCGCCCCCCCGGACCCCTCGCCCCCCCCGGACCCCTCGCCCCCCCCGGACCCCTCGCCCCCCCCGGACCCCTCGCCCCCCCCGGACCCCTCGCCCCCCCCGGACCCCTCGCCCCCCCCGGACCCCTCGCCCCCCCCGGACCCCTCGCCCCCCCCGGACCCCTCGCCCCCCCGGACCCCTCGCCCCCCCCGGACCCCTCGCCCCCCCCGGACCCCTCGCCCCCCCCGGACCCCTCGCCCCCCCCGGACCCCTCGCCCCCCCCGGACCCCTCGCCCCCCCCGGACCCCTCGCCCCCCCCGGACCCCTCGCCCCCCCCGGACCCCTCGCCCCCCCCGGACCCCTCGCCCCCCCCGGACCCCTCGCCCCCCCCGGACCCCTCGCCCCCCCCGGACCCCTCGCCCCCCCGGACCCCTCGCCCCCCCCGGACCCCTCGCCCCCCCCGGACCCCTCGCCCCCCCCGGACCCCTCGCCCCCCCCGGACCCCTCGCCCCCCCCGGACCCCTCGCCCCCCCCGGACCCCTCGCCCCCCCCGGACCCCTCGCCCCCCCCGGACCCCTCGCCCCCCCGGACCCCTCGCCCCCCCCGGACCCCTCGCCCCCCCCGGACCCCTCGCCCCCCCCGGACCCCTCGCCCCCCCCGGACCCCTCGCCCCCCCCGGACCCCTCGCCCCCCCCGGACCCCTCGCCCCCCCCGGACCCCTCGCCCCCCCCGGACCCCTCGCCCCCCCCGGACCCCTCGCCCCCCCCGGACCCCTCGCCCCCCCCGGACCCCTCGCCCCCCCCGGACCCCTCGCCCCCCCCGGACCCCTCGCCCCCCCCGGACCCCTCGCCCCCCCCGGACCCCTCGCCCCCCCCGGACCCCTCGCCCCCCCCGGACCCCTCGCCCCCCCCGGACCCCTCGCCCCCCCCGGACCCCTCGCCCCCCCCGGACCCCTCGCCCCCCCCGGACCCCTCGCCCCCCCCGGACCCCTCGCCCCCCCCGGACCCCTCGCCCCCCCCGGACCCCTCGCCCCCCCCGGACCCCTCGCCCCCCCCGGACCCCTCGCCCCCCCCGGACCCCTCGCCCCCCCCCGGACCCCTCGCCCCCCCCGGACCCCTCGCCCCCCCCGGACCCCTCGCCCCCCCCGGACCCCTCGCCCCCCCCGGACCCGTCGCCCCCCCCGGACCCGTCGCCCCCCCGGACCCCTCGCCCCCCCGGACCCGTCGCCCCCCCCGGACCCCTCGCCCCCCCCGGACCCCTCGCCCCCCCGGACCCCTCGCCCTCGCCCCCCCCGGACCCCTCGCCCCCCCCCGGACCCCTCGCCCCCCCGGACCCCTCGCCCTCGCCCCCCCCGGACCCCTCGCCCCCCCCCGGACCCCTCGCCCCCCCGGACCCCTCGCCCCCCCCGGACCCCTCGCCCCCCCCGGACCCCTCGCCCCCCCCGGACCCCTCGCCCCCCCCGGACCCCTCGCCCCCCCCGGACCCCTCGCCCCCCCCGGACCCCTCGCCCCCCCCGGACCCCTCGCCCCCCCCGGACCCCTCGCCCCCCCCGGACCCCTCGCCCCCCCCGGACCCCTCGCCCCCCCCGGACCCCTCGCCCCCCCCGGACCCCTCGCCCCCCCCGGACCCCTCGGCCCCCCCGGACCCCTGGCCCCCCCCGACCCCTGGCCCCCCCGGACCCCTGGCCCCCCCCCGGACCCCTCGCCCCCCCCGGACCCCTGCCCCCCCCGGACCCCTGGCCCCCCCCGGACCCCTGGCCCCCCCCGGACCCCTGGCCCCCCCCGGACCCCTGGCCCCCCCCCGGACCCCTGGCCCCCCCCGGACCCCTCGCCCCCCCCCGGACCCCTCGCCCCCCCCCGGACCCCTCGCCCCCCCCGGACCCCTCGCCCCCCCCGGACCCCTCGCCCCCCCCGGACCCCTCGCCCCCCCCGGACCCCTCGCCCCCCCCGGACCCCTCGCCCCCCCCCGGACCCCTCGCCCCCCCCGGACCCCAGCGTCTGCTTGACACTGGACCTAACCTTGTTGCCTGGGTGATTGGTGCTGTGTGTGTGGGGGTGATTGGCGCTGGGCGAGGGGGGTATCGCCGTGTGTGGGGCTCCAATCTCCCCGGTGCCGCCTGTACTCAAACACTTCCTGTCCTTGACGCCAGGTACCCCATCCAGACCCCGCGGGAGGGTTGCTATGGCGACATGGATGGATTTCCTGGTGTTCGGAACTACGGGACCCAAGACCCTGAGGACATGTACGATGTCTACTGCTACGTTGAGGATCTGGAAGGTACGTGTTTCCCCGCACCTCCTCCCCGTAACCCCCAGCGCTCACTCGGTTCCCATCGTTCCGCCATTGGCGGCCACGCTTTCAGCTGCCCGGGGGAGGCCCGAAGCTCTGGAATTCACTCTCGAAACATCTCCACCGCTCGCTCTCCCCCCGCCTTTCTCCCCTCTGTCTCTGTCCGCGCCCCCTCGCCCGCTGGGGGAGCGCCGCACTGTGGGAGGGTCAGTGCTGAGGGAGTGCCGCACTGTGGGAGGGTCAGTGCTGGGGGAGCGCCGCACTGTGGGAGTGTCAGTGCTGAGGGAGCGCCGCACTGTGGGGGGGTCAGTGCTGAGGGAGCGCCGCACTGTGGGAGTGTCAGTGCTGAGGGAGCGCCGCACTGTGGGAGGGTCGGTGCTGAGGGAGTGCCGCACTGTGGGAGTGTCAGTGCTGAGGGAGCGCCGCACTGTGGGGGGGTCAGTGCTGAGGGAGCGCCGCACTGTGGGAGGGTCGGTGCTGAGGGAGCGCCGCACTGTGGGAGGGTCAGTGCTGAGGGAGCGCCGCACTGTGGGAGGGTCAGTGCTGAGGGAGCGCCGTGCTGTGGGAGGGTCAGTGCTGAGGGAGCGCCGCACTGTGGGAGGATTGGTGCTGAGGGACCGCCGCACTGTGGGAGAATCAGTGCTGAGGGAGCGCCGCACTGTGGGAGGGTCGGTGCTGAGGGAGCGCCGCACTGTGGGAGGGTCAGTGCTGAGGGAGCGCCGCACTGTGGGAGGGTCGGTGCTGAGGGAGCGCCGCACTGTGGGAGGGTCAGTGCTGAGGGAGTGCCGCACTGTGGGAGGGTCAGTGCTGAGGGAGCGCCACACTGTGGGAGGGTCAGTGCTGAGGGGGCGCCGCACTTTGGGAGGGTCAGTGCTGAGGAAGCGCCGCACTGTGGGAGGGTCAGTGCTGAGTGAGTGCCGCACTGTGGGAGGGTCAGTGCTGAGGGAGCGCCGCACTGTGGGAAGGTCAGTGCTGAGGGAGCGCCGCACTGTGGGAGGGTCAGTGCTGAGGGAGCGCCGCACTGTGGGAGGGTCAGTGAGGGAGCGCCGCACTGTGGGAAGGTCAGTGCTGAGGGAGCGCCGCACTGTGGGAGGGTCAGTGCTGAGGGAGCGCCGCACTGTGGGAGGGTCAGTGCTGAGGGAGCGCCGCACTGTGGGAGGGTCAGTGCTGAGGGAGCGCCGCACTGTGGGAGGGTCAGTGCTGAGGGAGCGCCGCACTGTGGGAGGGTCAGTGCTGAGGGAGCGCTGCACACGGCGGGTTTTGGTCAGGTGTATTCCCCCAACAGGAATTAGTAAAAACACAAATTATTGGGCTGTTATCGAGTTGCTGGTTTTGGGATCTTTCTGTGCAGCAGATGTCTCTCAGAATTTCCTTTCCTTCAGAAAATTGACTGGGACTCCGATAGTGTTCAATTCTGGTCGCCACACTACCAGAAGGATGTGGAGGCTTTGGAGAGGGTACGGAAAAGATTTACCAGGATGTTGCCTGGTATGGAGGGCATTAGCTATGAGGAGAGGTTGGAGAAACTTGGTTTGTTCTCACTGGAATGACGGAGGTTGAGACCATAAGAGGTAGGAGCAGAATGAGGCCACTCGGCCCATCGAGTCTGCTCCGCCATTCAATCATGGCTGATATTTCTCTCATCCCCATTCTCCTGCCTTTTCCCCATAACCCCTGATCCCCTTATTAATCAAGAACCAATCTATCTCTGTCTTAAAGACACTCAATGACCTGGCCTCCACAGCCTTCTGCGGCAAAGAGTTCCACAGATTCACCACTCTCCGGCTGAAGAAATTCCTCCTCATCTCTGTTTTAAAGGATCGTCCCTTTAGCCTGAGGTTGTGCCTCTGGTTCTAGTTTTTCCTACTCGTGGAAACATCCTCTCCACGTCCACTCTATCCAGGCCTCGCAGTATCCTGTAAGTTTCAATAAGATCCCCCCTCATCCTTCTAAACTCCAACGAGCACAGACCCAGAGTCCTCAACCGTTCCTCATCGGACAAGCTCTTCATTCCAGGGGTCATTCTTGTGAACCTCCTCTGGACCCTTTCCAAGGCCGGCACATCCTTCCTTGAGGGGCGACCTGATAGAAGTCTACAAGATTATGAGAGGCATGGACAGAGTGGATAGTCAGAAGCTTTTTCCCAGGGTGGAAGAGTCAATTACTAGGGGGGCACAGGTTTAAGGTGCGAGGGGCAAGGTTTAAAGGAGATGTACGAGGCAGATTTTTTACACAGAGGGTGGTGGGTGCCTGGAACTCGCTGCCAGGGGAGGGAGTGGAAGCGGATACGATAGTGAGTTTTAAGGGGAGTCTTGACAAATACATGAACAGGATGTGAATAGAGGGATATGGTACCCGGAAGGGGAGGGGGTTTTAGTTCAGACAGGCAGCATGGTCGGTGCAGGCTTGGAGGGCCGAAGGGCCTGTTCCTGTGCTGTAATTTTCTTTGTTCGTTGTCCAAGATGGAGGACGTCTGTGTCTAACCCGTGTCTCTCTCTCTCTACCCCCTCCCCCCCCACCTCCAGGGACCATCTTTGCCAGCGAGTCGGACGCACTGAGCTTTGAGGAGGCCACCCGTGTCTGCGAGGAGGAAGGGACCCGGCTGGCCACCACGGGCGAACTCTACGCGGCCTGGAGTGAGGGTCTTGACCACTGTACCCCGGGGTGGCTCTCGGACGGAAGCGTGCGTTACCCCATCGTCACCCCCAGGGAGCGCTGCGGGGGCAAGGTGCCTGGGGTCAAGACCATCTACGCCTTCCGGAACCAGACCGGCTTCCTTGACCCCGCCTCGCTCCACGGGGCCTTCTGCTTCCTAGGTGACTCCCTGCCGCCGCTTGGGGTTGGGCCTTGGGCCATGGGTTGTCACGGTGAACGGGTTGTCAAGGACAATGGGTTACATAGAATCATCGGATCCCTGCAGTGCAGAAGGACGTCATTCGGCCCATTGAGTCTGCACCGACCACACGGTAGCACAGCGGGTTAGCACTGCTGCTTCACAGCTCCAGGGTCCCGGGTTCGATTCCCGGCTCGGGTCACTGTCTGTGTGGAGTTTGCACATTCTCCCCGTGTCTGCGTGGGTTTCCTCCGGGTGCTCCGGTTTCCTCCCACAGTCCAAAGATGTGCGGGTTAGGTTGATTGGCCATGCTAAAATTGCCCCTTAGTGTCCTGAGATGCGTAGGTTAGAGGGATTCGCGGGTAAATGTGTAGGGATAAGGGGATAGGGCCTGGGTGAGATTGTGGTCGGTGCAGACTCGATGGGCCGAATGGCCTCCTTCTGCACTGTAGGGTTTCTATGATTTCTATTCTATGATTTCAATCCCACCCAGGCCCTACCCCTGTAACCCCACATTTACCCTGCTAATCCCCCTGACACTAAGGGACAATTTAGCACGGCCAATCTACCCTAACCTGCACATCTTTGGACACTAAGGGACAATTTAGCATGGCCAATCCACCTAACCTGCACATCTTTGGACACTAAGGGACAATTTAGCATGGCCAATCCCCCTAACCTGCACATCTTTAGACACTAAGGGGCAATTTAGCATGGCCAATCCACCTAACCTGCACATCTTTGGACACTAAGGGGCAATTTAGCATGGCCAATCCACCTAACCTACACATCTTTGGACACTAAGGGGCAATTTAGCATGGCCAATCCACCCAACCTGCACATCTTTGGACACTAAGGGGCAATTTAGCATGGCCAATCCACCTAACCTACACATCTTTGGACACTAAGGGGCAATTTAGCATGGCCAATCTACCCTAACCTACACATCTTTGGACACTAAGGGGCAATTTAGCATGGCCAATCCACCTAACGTGCACATCTTTGGAGTGTGGGAGGAAACCGGAGCACCCGGAGGAAACCCATGCAGACACGGGGAGAACGTGCAGACTCCGCACAGACAGTGACCCAAGCCGGGAATCGAACCCGGGACCCTGGCGCTGTCAGGCAGCAGTGCCAACCACTTTAAGAAGGTTGGTGGGGCTTTCTTAACTGTAGTGCCGGCGTTGGGAGGGACCAGGACAGGTTGTTGGTGATCTGGACTCCTAGAAACTTGAAGCTCTCTCTCGACCATTGCCTATAATTTACTTTCCCTCCCGAGAAAGTAGAGGTGCGTTTGGAATGTTTTGGCCGCCCGTGGGCGGCCATGAGTTAATGGGGGCATGGTTTGGAATGGGCAGTGGGTTGCCACGGGCGACGGTTGGCATGGCCCTGGCCTCGGGCGGAAAGGAATTCCTGAAACGGATGAAATTTCATTGTCGTTTGTTATTCTGGGTCACTGTCAGTTTATAAATCCAAGTTCCTTCACTCCCGTAACCGCCCCCCCTTCCACGTCTCTCAGAACTTACACGGCCGAGGGGGGCGCGATTAAATCCAACTCCATCTGGTGATCGGAAGGTCCGATTGGGTCGTAGGCCAGAAAGATGGAGGTTGTGGGGAAGGGAGGTGTGGGGGGGAGGGTGTTACACATCTCTAGATTAAACACCTTCCAAGTATTCCAGTCGAATGAGACAAGGACAGTAACAAAGAACAAAGAAAATTACAGCACAGGAACGGGCCCTTCGGCCCTCCAAGCCTGCACCGACCATGCTGCCCGACTGAACTAAAACCCCCGACCCTTCCGGGGACCGTATCCCTCTATTCCCATCCTATTCATGTATTTGTCCAGACGCCCCTTAAAACTCACTACCGTATCCGCTTCCACTCCCTCCCCCGGCAGCGAGTTCCAGGCACCCACCACCCTCTGTGTAAAAAATCTGCCTCGTACATCTCCTTTAAACCTTGCCCCTCGCACCTTAAACCTGTGTCCCCCTAGTAATTGACTCTTCCACCCTGGGAAAAAGCTTCTGACTATCCACTCTGTCCATGCCTCTCATAATCTTGTAGACTTCTATCAGGTCTCCCCTCAACCTCCGTCGTTCCAGTGAGAACAAACCAAGTTTCTCCAACCTCCCCTCATGGAGGGGGCTGAATGGGCCCTCCTCCTGTTCCCATGTAATAATTTCAAGAGAGAGGCTGAATGGCCTCCTCCTGTTCCTGTGTAACAGGCTCAAGGGAAGGGCTGAATGGCCTCCTTCTGTTCCTGTGTAACAGGTCCGAGAGGGGCTGAATGGCCTCCTCCTGTTCCTGTGTAACAGGCTGGAAGAGGGGCTGAATGGCCTCCTCCTGTTCTTGTGTAACAGGCTCAAGGGGAGGGCTGAATGATCTCCTATTCCTGTGTAACAGGCTTGAGAAAGGGGCTGAATGGCCTCCTCCTGTTCCTAGCTAACAGGCTGGAAGAGGGGCTGAATGGCCTCCTCCTATTCCTGTGTAACAGGCTCGAGAAAGGGGCTGAATGGCCACCTCCTGTTGCCCTCCATACCTGGGCAACATCCTGGTAAATCTTTTCTGCACCCTCTCCAAAGCCTCCACATCCTTCTGGTAGTGTGGCGACCAGAATTGAACACTATATTCCAAGCGCGGCCTAACTAAGGTTCTATAAAGCGTCAACATGCCAATTTTTAAACTCAGTGCCCCAGCCGATGAAGGCAAGCATGCCGCATGCCTTCTTGACTACCTTCTCCACCTGCGTTGCCACTTTCAGTGACCTGTGTACCTGTACACCCAGATCCCTCTGCCTATCAATACTCTTCAGGGTTCCGCCATTTACTGTATATTTCCTATCTGTATTAGACCTTCCAAAATGCATTACCTCACATTTGTCCGGATTAAACTCCATCTGCCATCTCTCCGCCCAAGTCTCCAACTGATCTATATCCTGCTGTATCCTCTGATGGTCCTCATCGCTATCCGCAATTTATTTAGTTCTTTAACGCTTCTAGTAACAACTCAAACATAAACAGTTGCAACTCATTAACTCTTTACGGAGCTTGAACTCAAACTGAACGTCAACCCTCAACTAAACTTGAACTCTTAAACTGCACTTTAACCGATCATCAACCTTAACTATTTAACTGAAAATAAATACTACCAAGTTTAGGGAAACCTTGGCCAAGAAGTATCCTCGATGTATAATCTATCTATCTTCTCTCTGAAGTATCCTTCAGGGCACATGCTTTGTTGCGATGATAGATCTCTTGGACTTGCTGCTGCCAAACTCGCGAGCCTTTTTATCTATAATTCCCCACTTGCTTCCGGAAGATTCTCTGTCATCCAGCCAATTGTGTAACCAGAAATCGATCACGTGGCTCGAACAGCCAGTGAAATTTTGAACGATGGCATTACACTTAGTTCACTTGACATGTCCAACACATTGCAGCCATAAATTGGAGCCATGCTGTCTTAGCTAATGTGAACAACTTCCCTTATCTGGGAAGATCACAGCTCAGTAAGAAGTCTCACAACACCAGGTTAAAGTCCAACGGGTTTATTTGGTAGCACAAGCCACAAGCTTTTGGAGCACTGCCCCTTCATCAGGTGAGTGGAAGTCCTGTTCACAAACAGGGCATACAGAGACACAAACTCAATTTGCAAGATAATGGTTGGAATGCGAGTCTTTACAGGTAATCAAGTCTTAAAGGTACAGACAACGTACCTGATCTACCACTCACCTGATGAAGGAGCAGCGCTCCGAAAGCTCGTGCTACCAAATAAACCTGTTGGGCTTTAACCTGGTGTTGTGAGACTTCTTACTGTGCCCACCCCAGTCCAACGCCGGCATCTCCACATCAAGATCTCAGCTCCCGGACCAGTGCCTCTTTGCTGGTTTTAACCGATAAGTTGACCAAAAATTCCCAGCATAAGAATTAGGAGCAGGAGTAGACAATCTGACCCCTCGAGCCTGCTCCGCCATTCAATAAGATCATGGCTGATCTTTTCCTGGACTCAGCTCCACTTACCCGCCCGCTCCCCTTAATTCCTACTGTTCAAAAATCTATCTATCCTTGCCTTAAAAACATTCAGCGAGGGAGCCTCAACTGCTTCACTGGGCAGGGAATTCCACAGATTCACAACCCTTTGTGTGAAGAAGTTCCTCCTCAACTCAGTCCTAAATCTGCTCCCCCTTATTTTGAGGCCATGCCCCCGAGTTTGAGTTTCACCCGCCTGTGGAAACAACTTCCCTGCTTCTATCTTATCTATTCCCTTCATAATCTTATATGTTTCTATAAGATCTCCCCTCATTCTTCTGAATTCCAATGAGTATAGCCCCAGTCTACTCAGTCTCTCCTCATAAGCCAACCCTCTCAACTCCGGAATCAACCCAGTGAATCTCCTCTGCACCCCCTCCAGTGCCAGTATATCCTTTCTCAAGTAAGGAGACCAAAACTGTACACAGTACTCCAGGTGTGGCCTCACCAGCACCTTATACAGCTGCAACATAACCTCGCTGTTTTTAAACTCCATCCCTCTCGCAGTGAAGGACAAAATTCCATTTGCATTCAGCTTGCTTGGTTTCATTGAATACAGGAGTTGGGACGTCTTGTTGAAGTTGTACAAGACATTGGTAAGGCCACACTTGGAATACTGTGTCCAGTTCTGGTCACCCTATTATAGAAAGGATATTATTAAACTAGAAAGAGTGCAGAAAAGATTTATTAGGATGCTCCCGGGACTTGATGGTTTGAGTTATAAGGAGAGGCTGGATAGACTGGGACTTTTTTCTCTGGAGCGTAGGAGGCTGAGGGGTGATATGGGCCAAATGCGGGCAATTGGGACTAGCTTAGGGGTTTAAAAAAAAGGGGCAGCATGGACAAGTTGGGCTGAAAGGCCTGTTTCCATGCTGTAAACCTCTATGACTCTAATTACCTGCTGCACCTGCAAACCAACTCCTTGAGATTCCTGCACAAGGACACCCAGGTCTCTCTGCACAGCAGCATGCTGCAATTTTTTACCATTTAAATAATAGTCCATTTTGCTGTTATTCCTACCAAAATGGATGACCTCACATTTACCAACATTGTACTCCATCTGCCAGACCCTCGCCCACTCACTTAGACTATCTCTATCCCTTTGCAGACTTTCAGCATCCTCTGCACACTTTGCTCTGCCACTCATCTTAGTGTCATCTGCGAATTTTGACACACTGTTCAAGCTTGTCTAAGCTTCACTCTCAGACAGAACAACCATTTTGAAGCCACAATTGTGATAGAGTCATAGAGGTTTACAGCATGGAAACAGGCCCTTCGGCCCAACTTGTCCATGCCGCCCCTTTTTTTTAAGCTAGTCCCACTTGCCCGTGTTTGGCCCATATCCCTCTATGCCCATCGTACCCATGTAACTGTCTAAACGCTTTTTAAAAGACAAAATTGTACCCTCCTCTACTACTACCTCTGGCAGCTTGTTCCAGACACTCACCACCCACTATGTGAAAAAATTGCCCCTCTGGACCCTTTTGTATCTCTCCCCTCTCACCTTAAACCTATGCCCTCTAGTTTTAGACTCCCCTCCCTTTGGGAAAAGATATTGACTATCTAGCTGATCTGTGCCCCTCATTATTTTATAGACCTCTGTAAGATCACCCCTCAGCCTCCTACGCTCCAGAGAAAAAAGTCCCAGTCTATCCAGCCTCTCCTTATAACTCAATCCATCAAGTCCCGGTAGCATCCTAGTAAATCTTTTCTGCACTCTTTCCAGCTCAATAATAATTGAGGTTAAATCATTGTTTGAGTCGTTCTTTCTCCGTCCACAGTGGGGGGAGAGCCAGGCGGTTCAGGGAGGGTGGGGGGGGGGGGGCGGGGGGGGGGGGGGTGGGGTCCCGTCATGATGCACTTCCTCGCACGAAAAAATCGGACCTCTCCGGGACAAAAGTGGGGAATTATGCTTGGAGCCCAAAGAAGTAGGGGAGATCCCAAATGAATACTTTGCGTCGGTATTCACAAAGGAGAGGGATGTGTTGACTGGGAGTGTCTCGGAGGGGAGTGTTGACCCGTTAGAGAAAATCTCCATTACAAGGGAGGAAGTTTTAGGTTTTTTAGGGAATATAAAGACTGACAAATCCCCAGGGCCTGATGGAATCTATCCAAGGCTGCTCAGGGAGACGAGAGATGAAATCGCTGGGCCTCTGACGCAAATCTTTGTCTCGTCACTGGACACAGGTGAGGTCCCAGAGGATTGGAGGATAGCTAATGTGGTCCCGTTATTTAAAAAGGGTAGGAAGGATAACCCGGGAAATTATAGGCCAGTGAGCTTGACGTCCGTGGTAGGGAAGTTGTTGGAGAGGATTCTTAGAGATAGGATGTATGCGCATTTAGAAAGGAATAAACTCATTAACGATAGTCAGCATGGTTTTGTGAGAGGGAGGTCATGCCTCACTAACCTGGTGGAGTTTTTTGAAGAAGTGACCAGAATGGTTGACGAGGGAAGGGCCGTGGATGTCGTCTATATGGACTTTAGTAAAGCGTTTGACAAAGTCCCTCATGGCCGGCTGGTGAAAAAGGTTGGATCTCATGGGATAAAGGGGGAGGTGGCTAGATGGGTGGAGAACTGGCTTGGTCACAGAAGACAGAGGGTGGTAGTGGAAAGGTCTTTTTCCGTCTGGAGGCCTGTGACTAGTGGTGTTCCGCAGGACTCTGTATTGGGACCTCTGCTGTTTGTGATTTATATAAACGATCTGGAAGAAGGTGTAACTGGGGTGATCAGTAAGTTTGCGGATGACACGAAAATGGCTGGATTTGCAGATAGTGAGGAACATTGTCAGAGGCTACAGAAGGATATAGATAGGCTGGAAATTTGGGCAAAGAAATGGCAGATGGAGTTCAATCCAAATAAATGCGAAGTGATGCATTTTGGTAGAACTAACGTAGGGGGAAGCTATACGATAAATGGCAGAACCATAAAGGGTGTAGATACGCAGAGGGACCTGGGTGTGCAAGTCCACAGATCCTTGAAGGTGACGGCACAGGTGGAGAAGGTAATGAAGAAGGCATATGGCATGCTTGCCTTTACAGGACGGGGCATAGAGTATAAAAGTTGGGGTCTGATGTTGCAGTTGTATAGAACATTGGTTCGGCCGCATTTGGAATACTGCACCCAGTTCTGGTCGCCACACTACCAGAAGGACGTGGAGGCTTTAGAGAGAGTGCAGAGGAGGTTTACCAGGATGTTGCCTGGTATGGAAGGGCTTAGTTATGAGGAGAGATTGGGTAAACTGGGGTTGTTCTCACTGGAAAGACGGAGGATGAAGGGTGACCTATTAGAGGTGTATAAAATTATGAAAGGCATAGATAGGCGAACGGTGGGAAGCTTTTTCCCAGGTCGATGGTGACGTTCACGAGGGGTCGTAGGTTCAAGGTGAAGGGGGGGAGGTTTAACACAGATATCAGAAGGACGTATTTTACACAGAGGGTGGTGGGGGCCTGGAATGCGCTGCCGGGCAAGGTGGTGGAGGCAGACACACTGGGAACGTTTAAGACTTATCTAGATAGCCACATGAACGGAGTGGGAATGGAGGGATACAAAAGAATGGTCTAGTTGGGACCAGGGAGCAGCGCAGGCTTGGAGGGCCGAAGGGCTTGTTCCTGTGCTGTATTGCTCACGAAGGGTTGAGGGAAATCTGGAACGCTCTCCCCTCACCCCCACACCCCCTTTCCCAAAACCTAAGCTCTTGATGCTGGGCAGTGGGGGAGGGGGAGGTTGTAGGGGTGGCAGACGGGAGGGCTATTGGCCATTTATTGGGTTGTGGGGCAGGGGGCGGCTGGGGTTGTTCTGCTAACCAGGGTGGGGCGATGTGGTTACAATTCAGACCAGTGATCCGATTGGGATGGCAGGAGAGTCACGAGGGGCTGAGTGGCCTCCTTGTTCCCGTGTCACAGGCTCAATAACGGGGTTAAATGGCCTCCTGTTATGATGCGATTAGGCGAGATTTAGCTGGCATAGGTTGGGGAAGGAAACTGCAGGGGATGGGCACAATTGTAATGTGGAACTTGTTCAAGGAACAGCTACTACGCGTCCTTGATAAATATGTACCTGTCAGGCAGGGAGGAAGCAGACGTGAGAGGGAACCAGGGTTTACTAAGGAGGTTGAATCTCTTATGAAGAGGAAGAAGGGGACTTATGTTAAGATGAGACGTGAAGGCTCAGTTAGGGCGCTTGAGAGTTACAAGTTAGCCAGGAAGGACCTAAAGAAAGAGTTAAGAAGAGCCAGGAGGGGACGTGAGAAGTCTTTGGCAGGTAGGATCAAGGAAAACCCTAAAGCTTTCTATAGGTATGTCAGGAGTAAAAGAATGACTAGGGTACGATTAGGGCCAGTCAAGGACAGGAGTGGGAAGTTGTGCGTGGAGTCCGAAGAGATAGGAGAGGCGCCAAATGAATATTTTTCGTCAGTATTCACACTGGAGAGGGACAGTGTTGTCGAGGGGAGTACTGAGATGCAGGCTGTTGGACTGGATGGGATTGATGTTCATAAGGAGGAGGTGTTAGCAATTCTGGAAAGGGTAAAAATAGATAAGTCCCCTGGGCCGGATGGGATTTATCCGAGGATTCTCTGGGAGGCTCGAGAGGAGATTGCAGAGGCTTTGATCTTTGTGTCGTCATTGTCTACAGGAACAGTGCCAGAAGACTGGAGGATATCAAATGTTGTCCCCTTGTTCAAGAAGGGGAGTAGGGACAACCCTGGTAATTATAGACCGGTGAGCCTTACTTCTGTTGTGGGTAAAGTATTGGAAAGGATTATAAGAGATAGGATTTATAATCACCTAGAAAGGAATAATTTGATTAGGGATAGTCAGCTCGGTTTTGTGAAGGGTAGGTCGTGCCTCACAAACCTTATTGAGTTCTTTGAGAAGGTGACCAAAGAGGTGGATGAGGGTAAAGCGGTTGATGTGGTGTATATGGATTTCAGCAAAGCGTTTGATAAGGTTCCCCACGGTAAGCTTTTGCAGAAAATACGGACACATGGGATTGAGGGTGATTGAGTGGTTTGGATCAGGAATTGGCTAGCTGTAAGAAAACAGAGGGTGGTGGTTTATGGGAAATATTCATCCTGGAGTTCAGTTACGAGTGGTGTACCACAAGGATCTGTTTTGGGGCCACTGCTGTTTGTCATTTTTATTAATAACCTGGATGAGGGCGTAGAAGGATGGATTAGTAAATTTGCGGATGACACTAAAGTCGGTGGAGTTGTGGACAGTGCGGAGGGAAGTGGCAGGTTACAGAGGGACATAGATAAGCTGCAGAGCTGGGCTGAGAGGTGGCAAATGGAGTTTAATGCGGGAAAGTGTGAGATGATTCACTTTGGAAGGAGTAACAGGAATACAGAGTACTGGGCTAATGGTAAGATACTTGGTAGTGTGGATGAACAGAGGGATCTGAGTGTCCATGTGCATAGATCCCTGAAAGTTGGCACCCAGGTTGTTAGGGTTGTTAAGAAGGCGTACGGTGTGTTAGCTTTTATTGGTAGAGGGATTGAGTTTCGGAGCCAGGAGGTCATGCTGCAACTGTACAAAACTCTGGTGCGGCCGCATTTGGAGTATTGCGTACAGTTCTGGTCGCCGCATTATAGGAAAGGTGTGGAAGTGTTGGAAAGGGTGCAGAGGAAATTTACCAGGATGTTGCCTGGTATGGTGGGAAAATCGTATGAGGAAAGGCTGAGGGGCTTGAGGTTGTTTTCATTAGAGAGAAGAAGGTTAAGAGGTGACTTAATAGAGGCATACAAGATGATCAGAGGATTAGATAGGGTGGATAGTGAGAGCCTTTTTCCTCGGATGGTGATGCCTCGCACGAGGGGACATAGCTTTAAATTGAGGGGTGATAGATATAGGACAGCTGTCAGAGGTAGGTTCTTTACTCAGAGAGTAGTAAGGGCGTGGAATGCCCTGCCTGCAACAGTAGTGGACTCGTCAACATTAAGAGCGTTCAAATGGTTATTGGATAAACATATGGATGATATTGGAATAGTGTAGGTTAGATGGGCTTTAGATTGGTTTCACTGGTCGGCGCAACATCGAGGGCCGAAGGGCCTGTACTGCGCTGTAATGTTCTATATTCCAGTCTAACAGGTTTGAGAGGGGCTGAATGGCCTCCTCCTGTTCCTGTGGAACAGGTTTGAGAAGGGGCTGAATCGGCCTCCTCCTGTTCCTGTGTAACAGGCTCAAGTGAGAGGCTGAATGGCCTCCTGCTGTTCCTGTCTAACAGGCTGGAGAAGGGGCTGAATGGCCTCCTGCTGTTCCTGTGGAACAGGCTGAAGAGATAGGCTGAATGGCCTCCTGCTGTTCCTGTGGAACAGGCTTGAGAAGGGGCTGAATGGCCGCCTCCTCTTCCTGTGTAACAGGCCCAAGAGGAGGGGCTGAATGGCCTCCTCCTATTCCTGTCTAACAGGCCCAAGAGGAGGGGCTGAATGGCCGCCTCCTATTCCTGTCTAACAGGCTCAAGAGGGGGGGCTGAATAGCCTCCTCCTGTTCCAGTGTGACAGGCTGCCAAAGGGGCTGAACGGCCTCCTCCTGTTCCTATGTAGCAGGCTGGAAGAGGGCCTGAATGGCCCCTCAAAGCAATGGCCTGGATTTTCTGGGGGTCAGTAACAGGGGATTGTGACTGTAATTGAGAGTGGGGGGGGGGGGGGGGGGGGTGGGGGAATCCCTCGGCCCCGATGCTCGCTCGGTATGCTGACCCACTCATTAACTGAGCTTTGCAGGGTCTTTGAGGGATCTTGGGTTAGGGTTCAGAGGGGGTTGGGATGGGGGGAGGGGGGTGGGGTCGTCGTCACCTTGGCGAAGCCACTCTCTGACATCTTGTTCCTCAACCTGTGCGCAGAAACAGAAGACTCCTACACTGAATTCCCCTTCGACTACTTTGCGACGGATGCAGAGTACGAGGACCACAAGCAGGATTCCGTGCACGCGCAGGCCACCACCGAGGGGCTGGGGGAGCCGGAATCTGAGGCCGCTGAGGAGGTTAAAGGTGACGTTGCCACGTCGGAGGCGGGTGGACTGATTCCCGCCGGGAACCCGGGGGCCCCCACCCCGGCCCCGACCCCCGAAACGGCGCTGGTGCTGCCCGAGATGTTTGGAGTCCCTCGCTCGCCCAGCGGCCCCCGGGACCACCATGGGCGCCACCCGGCCGCGGACCCCCCCGGCGCAGGTCGGCCGGCGCCGAGCGGGGAGGGCCAGGAGACTCACAGCGGGGGGCCGGGGCCCCAGGACGGGGAGCCTGCCGTCGGGACAAAGTTCCGGACCCCCTTGGGGCGCGGGCCCCCGCCACGGCGGAAGGATTCGGCATTTCCGGCTGGATTCCCGGGCCAGGCGACCCAGGGGGAGCGGGAGACGGAGGGACCCCCGATGCCGGATCCGTACCCGCCCACAGGTGAGTGACAAAGATTCGAGGTGCAGGACGGAATTGCATTTGGGTAGCACCTCCTCCCACCGATGGCTGCCCCAGAATACTTTGCAGCCAATAGGGCACAGTAAGATCCCACAGACAGTCACGCGCCAGAGAGCTTGCTCAACCTGGGGCCATAGAATCTCCGGCAGTGCAGAAGGAGGCCATTCAGTCCATCGAGTCTGCACAGACTCTCCAACAGTGCATCTTAACCAGGCCCTCTCCCCCTACCCCATACCCATGCATTTAACATAGCCAATCCACCTAACCCGCACATCTTTGGACACTAAGGGACAATTTAGCACGGCCAATCCACCTAACCTGCACATCTTTGGAGACTAAGGGACAATTTAGCACGGCCAATCCACCTAACCCGCACATCTTTGGACACTAAGGGACAATTTAGCACGGCCAATCCACCTAACCTGCACATATTTGGACACTAAGGGACAATTTAGCACGGCCAATCCACCTAACCTGCACACCTTTGGACACTAAGGGACAATTTAGCATGGCCAATCTACCTAACCTGCACATCTTTGGACACTAAGGGACAATTTAGCATGGCCAATCCACCTAACCTGCGCATCTTTGGACACTAAGGGACAATTTAGCATGGCCAATCCACCTAACCTGCACATCTTTGGACACTAAGGGGCAATTTAGCATGGCCAATCCACCTAACCTGCACATCTTTGGACACTAAGGGGCAATTTAGCATGGCCAATCCCCCTAACCTGCACATCTTTGGACACTAAGGGACAATTTAGCACGGCCAATCCACCTAACCTGCACATCTTTGGACACTAAGGGACAATTTAGCATGGCCAATCCACCTAACCTGCACATCTTTGGACACTAAGGGACAATTTAGCACGGCCAATCCACCTAACCTGCACACCTCTGGACACTAAGGGACAATTTAGCACGGCCAATCCACCTAACCTGCACATCTTTGGACACTAAGGGACAATTTAGCACGGCCAATCCACCTAACCTGCACACCTTTGGACACTAAGGGACAATTTAGCATGGCCAATCTACCTAACCTGCACATCTTTGGACACTAAGGGACAATTTAGCATGGCCAATCCACCTAACCTGCGCATCTTTGGACACTAAGGGACAATTTAGCATGGCCAATCCACCTAACCTGCACATCTTTGGACACTAAGGGGCAATTTAGCATGGCCAATCCCCCTAACCTGCACATCTTTGGACACTAAGGGGCAATTTAGCATGGCCAATCCACCTAACCTGCACATCTTTGGACACTAAGGGACAATTTAGCACGGCCAATCCACCTAACCTGCACACCTTTGGACACTAAGGGACAATTTAGCATGGCCAATCTACCTAACCTGCACATCTTTGGACACTAAGGGACAATTTAGCATGGCCAATCCACCTAACCTGCGCATCTTTGGACACTAAGGGGCAATTTAGCATGGCCAATCCACCTAACCTGCACATCTTTGGACACTAAGGGGCAATTTAGCATGGCCAATCCCCCTAACCTACACATCTTTGGACACTAAGGGGCAATTTAGCATGGCCAATCCACCTAACCTGCACATCTTTGGACACTAAGGGGCAATTTAGCATGGCCAATCCCCCTAACCTACACATCTTTGGACACTAAGGGGCAATTTAGCATGGCCAATCCACCTAACCTGCACATCTTTGGACACTAAGGGGCAATTTAGCATGGCCAATCCCCCTAACCTACACATCTTTGGACACTAAGGGGCAATTTAGCATGGCCAATCCACCTAACCTGCACATCTTTGGACACTAAGGGGCAATTTAGCATGGCCAATCCACCTAACCTGCACATCTTTGGACACTAAGGGGCAATTTAGCATGGCCAATCCACCTAACCCGCACATCTTTGGACACTAAGGGGCAATTTAGCATGGCCAATCCACCTAACCTGCACATCTTTGGACACTAAGGGGCAATTTAGCATGGCCAATCCACCTAACCTGCACATCTTTGGACACTAAGGGGCAATTTAGCATGGCCAATCCACCTAACCCGCACATCTTTGGACACTAAGGGGCAATTTAGTATGGCCAATCCACCTAACCCGCACATCTTTGGACACTAAGGGTCAATTTAGTATGGCCAATACACCTTAGCTACACTTCTTTGGAGTGTGGGAGGAAACTGGAGCACCCGGAGGAAACCCACGCAGACACGGGGAGAACATGCAGACTCCACACAGACAGTGACCCAAGCCGGAAATCGAACCCGGGTCCCTGGTGCTGTGAGGCAGCAGGGCTAACCCGCTGTGCCACTGTTAACCCACCACCTCCCCCCCCCCCCCCCGCCAACGTGCCCCCATCGTCCTCCCACACGCCTCCACTCCCCCACACCTCGATCCTACACTCTTAACAATGCCCAACTGGGATCAAATGCAGTGAGGGGATAGGAGGAGGCTCATGGAGGGGGCGTGAGTCACCAGAACAGAGTGGAGGGGCCGAATGGCCTGCTGTAAATTGAGTTTCCAAAGTGGGGATCAAGGCAGGAGAATGGGGATGAGAAAAATATCAGCCATGATTGAATGGCGGAGGAGACTCGATGGGCCGAGTGGCCTCATTCTGCTCCTGGGTCTTATGGAGTTTTCAGGGCGAGTTGTGACTGGTCAGGAATGGACAAGGTGGAGACACGTTCGTCGCTCTCAATCCCAGAAACTGTCTAACACCAAACTCTAACCCAATCTCCAAAACTCTCTTCTCTTCCTTCTCTCTCTCCCTCCCTCTCTCTGACCTCCAGTTGCTGTGTTTCTCTACATTTTGGGATCCTCCTGTGCGCGCCCCTCCCCCTGGGTGCCTAATGAGTGAGCGAGGCGCCCTCCTCCACCCCCCCCCACCCTCACCACGAGGGAGAAGGCAGGAAAAGTAGGAGTTGAGGAGCGTCGCACGACCTCCTTGAGGGGCGGTACAGACTCTCTCGATGGACCGAATGGCCTACCTCCGCTCTGAACCTCATATGGGTCATCCTGGGACACCCCTCCCCCTTCCTCCCCTTCAGGAGTTTTGATTGGCTTGTTGTGGCGGAGGAGGAGGGAGGGAGTTGTGGGGGAGGGGGGGGAAAATGGCGGAAAGTTCTGGAAGCCATTCCCACTGGTGCTGGTGTAGGGGGCCCGAACACGTGTCATGTTGGGGGGAGGGGGTCCTTATTGTTCCACCTCCATCCCCACTCCTTCCCCTCCCCTCCAGACCCCACCCAGAACTTCCCCCCTCCTCCTCCTCCTGACCGTTGCCCTCACAAAGCGGCCAATCCCATTTCTCTCTCCCTCTCCGAGAGGGCGCCATTTTGTCTGGGAGTGCAATCTCACCGGTCTGGGCTTCCTCCGGCCGTGCCTTCTCCGAACTGACCGCTGTGGGGGGTAGTGGGGTTGGGAGGGGAATGGGGGGGGCACAGCTCCCGCGCAGACCCCAAGGAAGAGAGGGCTGAATGGCCTCCTCCTGTTCCTGCGTAAAAGGCCAGTTGGGTGTCCACTTTCGATTGTCAGTTGGGCGTCCAATTTTGTTTCGAAGTGCCCTCGAACGGGACCCTCTCCCCATCCCTCCACCCAACCCCTCCCATCCCCGTTCAGTCCCCCCCAGACAATCCAATTCCCAACTGCTCCGTTCTCTGTTCCCAGGGGAAAGTCCGGAACTGACGGGATACACCGGGACAGACGACCCGTTCCTCGGAGGCGGGGGGCCCCCTGAGACGGGAGGGGACCCCGGGTCTGGCCAGAGAGGGGGTGATCCTGGACACACCTCCCCCGTTCCGCCGCGGGACCAGCCGAAGAGGCCACCCCCCGACGTTCCCGGAGACGAGGAGGTGGACGACGGCGCGCGGCTGGAAGTCGGCACGGCCTCCACGGGCCGGGGGGCCACCTCCCGCGGCTCCTGGATGCGGAGCGAGCTCTCGGGCCACACCCCCCGCCCCACCGCCCCGGCCGCGGACCCGACCTCCGACCTCCACCCCCCCCTGCCCCTGACGACCCAAGGCGAAGGACGCCCCCCCGCGGAGGGGCCGGAAGATGCCAGGACCCCCGGAGACCACCGGACTCCGGACCCCCGGACGGAGGGCCCCGTCGCGCTGGACTCGCCCCCCGGCACGGAGGGAGGGGCCCCCCACTCGACTTCACCCCTCCCGCTTCCGGAGGAGGGAGGGACGGACAGGAGGGTGACGGAGGCACTCCCTCTCGCCCCTGAGCGAGCAGCGCCCACTCAGCGAGGAGCCTTCAACCGGGCAGTGGAACAGACAGGTAACTGGCAGAGGTGTGCCCTCCTGTACGCACTCCATGCCCTTATATCCAGGTACTAAACTGCCCACCCCTACTCCACCTCTCTCTTTCTCTCTCACCATCCCTCCCCCTTTACCCCGCTCTCTGCTGCGATCTCTAACTCCTGTTCAAGAAGAGGAAACCAGCACACAGTTAACCGATCCCTTAATACAAAGTCCGAGAGAACCAGTAGACCTTTGCACTGTTGTGGCAAAACTTCTGTGAAGTGTCCAGACCTCTTAATAATTTCAATGAAACTTTATTAAAAGTATTTTCCAAACATCGGTGCTGCTGTGTCTTTGTTCTTGAAGTGGCTAAACTAATCAACTAACCCACCCCTTGCTACGCCCTCCCTCTTTCCTACACCCCCATCCACCTTCCGTCGCCACCCACCTTTTGTCTTTTCATGACGTTTTGGCTTGCTGGAGGTTTGTACGAATGTCCCAGGCTCTGGCGTCTCTCTGCCGTGCTCCGAGGAAGAGGAGGGCGGGGGGGGGACACCTCAGAGGGTGCGGCGCTCCCTCAGCACCGACGCTCCCACAGTGCGGCGCTCCCTCACTGACCCTCCCACAGTGCGGCGCTCCCTCACTGACCCATCCACAGTGCGGCGCTCCCTCACTGACCCATCCACAGTGCGGCGCTCCCTCAGCACTGACCCTCCCACAGTGCGGCGCTCCCTCAGCACTGACACTCCGACAGTGCGGCGCTCCCTCAGCACTGACCCTCCCACAGTGCGGCGCTCCCTCAGCACCGACGCTCCGACAGTGTGGTGCTCCCTCAGCACTGAGCCTCCCGCAGTGCGGCGCTCCCTCAACACTGAGCCTCCCACAGTGCGGCGCTCCCTCAGCACCGACCCTCCCACAGTGCGGCGCTCCCTCAGCACCGACCCTCCCACAGTGCGGCGTTCCCTCAGCACTGACCCTCCCACAGTGCGGCGCTCCCTCAGCACCGACCCTCCCACAGTGCGGCGCTCCCTCAGCACCGACCCTCCCACAGTGCGGCGCTCCCTCAGCACCGACCCTCCCACAGTGCGGCGCTCCCTCAGCACTGACTCTCCCACAGTGCGGCGCTCCCTCAGCACCGACGCTCCCACAGTGCGGCGCTCCCTCAGCACTGACTCTCCCACAGTGCGGCGCTCCCTCAGCACCGACGCTCCCACAGTGCGGCGCTCCCTCAGCACTGACCCTCCCACAGTGCGGCGCTCCCTCAGCACTGACTCTCCCACAGTGCAGCCCTCACTCAGCACTGACTCTCCCACAGTGCGGCGCTCCCTCAGCGCTGACCCTCCCACAGTGCGGCGCTCCCTCAGCGCTGACCCTCCCACAGTGCGGCGCTCCCTCAGCGCTGACCCTCCCACAGTGCGGCGCTCCCTCAGCACTGACCCTCCCACAGTGCGGCGCCCCCTCAGCACTGACCCTATTGTGAATCCCAATGAAGTTTGAAATTTATTAGTGTCACGAATCGGCTTACATTAACACCGCAATGAAGTTAGTGTGGGAGGAGTTTAGTTTTGATGTCTCTAAAATGAAGATTGGAGATGATTGAAATGTTTCCATCAAGTTCTGAAATATTCCAGGTGGGGTGGGTAACCAGAGGGGCCACAGATTGTCGAGAATCGGGGAAAGGGAAGGGGGGGGAGATGGGGAGAATTTGGAATTAACAGCAGCAAGTTGTTGTAAAGTTAAAATGTATTTATTAGTCACAATTAAGCCTTACATTAACACCGCAATGAAGTTACTGTGAAATTCCCCTATCTGGAAGGGTTAGGGTGCAGATTCAACAGGAACTTTCTGAAGTTGGGGGGGGTGGATATTGGAGAAATGAGGGAGGATATTTCCCCTGGATACGGGTGGAGGGGTAGGGTTGGGGGCGAATGGGCGATAGCGTTCCAAGGGCTATCACGGACATGATGGGCAAAAGAGCCTTCTCCTTCCCTGATCTCCGTCTCCTGTTTGTGGGATCTTGCTGTGCACATCTTGGGCTGGGGCCAGCTCAGCGGCACTTCAGCCGGGAGGGCCGAGAGGAATGGTGGGGTGGGGCGGGGAACACACACGCTGGATAGATCTTTCGGAGGGCCAGTACGGGTTAAATGGACCAAATGGCTTCCTCCTCTGATGCGTCGTCCCCATTCCGGTCGCCAGTCTCTGGTTCCTGTGATCAGAGGCACCTCAATCAGGAATGTGGCGGGGCCTGAGGGGGTGGAGGAGGGGGGAGACCATTCGGTCCCTCCAAGCTGTCCCACCATTCAATAAGGTTGCGGCTGATTGGACTGCGACCTCATCCCCACATTCTCGTCCGTAGAATCCCTACGCTGCAGAGAGAGGCCCTTTGGCCCATCGAGTCTGCACCGGCCCATCCTATCCCCTTATCCTACATATTTAGCATGGCCAATCCCCCTAACCTCCACCTCTTTGGACACTAAGGGGCAATTTAGCATGGCCAATCCCCCTAACCTGCACATCTTTGGACACGAAGGGGCAATTTAGCATGGCCAATCCCCCTAACCTGCACATCTTTGGACACTAAGGGGCAATTTAGCATAGCCAATCCGCCTAACCCGCACATCTTTGGACACTAAGGGGCAATTTAGCATGGCCAATCCCCCTAACCTGCACATCTTTGGACACTAAGGGGCAATTTAGCACGGCCAATCCACCTAACCTGCACATCTTTGGACACTAAGGGGCAATTTAGCATGGCCAATCCCCCTAACCTGCACATCTTTGGACACTAAGGGACAATTTAGCACGGCCAATCCACCTAACCTGCACATCTTTGGACACTAAGGGGCAATTTAGCATGGCCAATCCACCTAACCTGCACATCTTTGGACACTAAGGGGCAATTTAGCATAGCCAATCCGCCTAACCCGCACATCTTTGGACACTAAGGGGCAATTTAGCATGGCCAATCCCCCTAACCTGCACATCTTTGGACACTAAGGGGCAATTTAGCACGGCCAATCCACCTAACCTGCACATCTTTGGACACGAAGGGGCAATTTAGCATGGCCAATCCCCCTAACCTGCACATCTTTGGACACGAAGGGGCAATTTAGCATGGCCAATCCCCCTAACCTGCACATCTTTGGACACTAAGGGGCAATTTAGCATAGCCAATCCGCCTAACCCGCACATCTTTGGACACTAAGGGGCAATTTAGCATGGCCAATCCCCCTAACCTGCACATCTTTGGACACTAAGGGGCAATTTAGCACGGCCAATCCACCTAACCTGCACATCTTTGGACACTAAGGGGCAATTTAGCATGGCCAATCCCCCTAACCTGCACATCTTTGGACACTAAGGGACAATTTAGCACGGCCAATCCACCTAACCTGCACATCTTTGGACACTAAGGGGCAATTTAGCATGGCCAATCCACCTAACCTGCACATCTTTGGACACTAAGGGACAATTTAGCACGGCCAATCCCCCTAACCTGCACATCTTTGGACACTAAGGGACAATTTAGCACGGCCAATCCACCTAACCTGCACATCTTTGGACACTAAGGGGCAATTTAGCACGGCCAATCCACCTAACCTGCACATCTTTGGACACTAAGGGACAATTTAGCACGGCCAATCCACCTAACCTGCACATCTTTGGACACTAAGGGACAATTTAGCACGGCCAATCCACCTAACCCGCACATCTTTGGACACTAAGGGGCAATTTAGCATGGCCAATCCACCTAACCTGCACATCTTTGGAGTGTGGGAGGAAACCCACGGGGAGAACATGCAAACTCCACACAGACAGTGACTCGAGCCGGGAATCGAACCCGGGACCCTGGCGCTGTGAGGCAGCAGCACTAACCACTGTGCTACCGTGCTGCCCCCATCTTTTAGGCTCCCTCAGAAGTAGCAGCCGGAGTTTCAGGTTCCCCCCATCTCAGGACCTGGAATTTACCATCTCCCGTTCTGATAAACACCACGGAGCGTTGGCCCAAGAGCGATCTTAATCCCAGGGATCTGCCTCGGTAACTGATGACTCAAGAGGTGGGTTCAAAGGTGCAGATGGATGGTTGGAGAGAGAGAGAGGTGGAGAGGTTTAGGGAGGGAATTCCAGAGCTTAGGGCCTCCACCAGGCCGCTGAAAGCACGGCCGCCAATGGCGGAGCGATGGGAATTGGGGAATGATCGAGAGGCCGGAATTGGAGGATTCGAAAGGTCGAAGGTCACCAGGCTGCGATGGCGATGGACAGGCCAGGAGCTAAGGCAGTGCGAAGAATGGGGGCCACCTTTGCAAAGCTGGCCGCATTTGGGGGTCCAGTCCCCAGGTGACACGTACCCCAGCTCGAAGCTCAAACATTACAACTGACCGAAGAACTATCAGCGCCGGATAACGGGATCTCTGTGTGTGAGGGAACAGATACAATATTTAAATATATAATGCACACACTCATTGTGTAACACTCACACTCCCTGTGTAACCTCACACTCCCTGTGTAACCCTCACACTCACTGTGTAACACTCACACTCCCTGTGTAACCTCACACTCACTGTGTAACACTCTCACTCACTGTGTGACACACACTCACTGTGTAACCCTCACACTCACTGTGTGACACTCACACTCACTGTGTGACACTCACACTCACTGTGTGACACTCTCACTCACTGTGTGACACTCACACTCACTGTGTGACACTCACACTCACTGTGTAACACTCTCACTCACTGTGTGACACTCACACTCACTGTGTGACACTCACACTCACTGTGTGACACTCACTCACTGTGTGACACTCTCACTCACTGTGTGACACTCACACTCACTGTGTGACACTCACACTCCCTGTGTAACACTCACACTCACTGTGTGACACTCACACTCACTGTGTAACACTCTCACTCACTGTGTAACACTCTCAGTTACTGTGTAACACTCTCAGTTACTGTGTAACCCTCACACTCACTGTGTAACCCTCACACTCACTGTGTAACCCTCACACTCAGTGTAATGCTCACACTCACACACTGTGTAACACTCGCACACTCACTGTGTAACACTCACACATTCACTGTGCAACACTCACACTCACTGTGTAACACTCACACTCACTGTGTAAATCTCTCACTCCCTGTGTAACAGTCACACTCCCTGTGTAACCCTCACACTCACTGTGCAAAACTCACACTCACTGTAACAGTCACACTCACACTCCCTGTGTAACACACTCACTGTGTGACACTCACACTCACTGTGTAACACTCACTCTCACTGTGTGACACTCACACTCACTGTGTAACACACACACTCACTGTGTAACCCTCACACTCCCTGTGTAACGCTCACACTCGCTGTGTAACACTCACACTCGCTGTGTAACACTCACATTCACTGTGCAACACTCACAAACACTGTTTAACACTCACACTCACTGTTTAACACTCACACTCACTGTGTAACACACACACTCACTGTGTAACACA
This sequence comes from Mustelus asterias, assembly GCF_964213995.1. Taxonomy (NCBI): domain Eukaryota; kingdom Metazoa; phylum Chordata; class Chondrichthyes; order Carcharhiniformes; family Triakidae; genus Mustelus; species Mustelus asterias. Next base: position 44,065 of record NW_027592122.1, read on the forward strand.
CACACTCACTGTGTAACACTTACACTCACAGTGTGACACACACTCTGTGTAACACTCACACTCACTGTGTAACACTGACACTCACACCCACTGTGTAACACTCACTCCCTGTGTAACAGTCACACTCCCTGTGTAACACTCACACTCACTGCAACACTCACACTCACTGTAACACTCACTCACTGTGTAACACTCACTCACTGTGCAACACTCACACTCCCTGTGTAACACTCACACTCACTGTGTAAGACTCACACTCATTGTGTAACACTCACACTCACTGTGTAACAGTCGCATTCACACTCCCTGTGTAATGCACACTCACTGTGTAACCCTCACACTCACTGTGCAAAACTCACACCCACTGTGTAAAACTCTCACACACTGTAACACTCACACTCACTGTGTAACTCACACACTCCCTGTGTAACACTCACACTCCCTGTGTAACACTCACACTCCCTGTGTAACACTCACAGTTTAACACACACTCAGTGTAATACACACACTCACTGTGTAACACTCACACTCCCTGTGTAACACTCACAGTTTAACACACACTCAGTGTAATACACACACTCACTGTGTAACACTCACACTGTGTAACACTCACACTCATTGTGTAAAACTCACACTCACTGTGTAACACTCACTGTGTAACACTCACACTCACTCACTGTGTCACCGTCACACTCACACTCACTGTGTAACACTCACACAGTGAGTGTGAGTTTTACACAGTGAGTGTGAGTTTTACACAGTGAGTGTGACTGTTACAGTGAGTGTGAGTTTTACACAGTGAGTATAACAGTCGCACTCACACTCCCTGTGTAACACCCACACTCCCTGTGTAACACCCACACTCCCTGTGTAACACCCACACTCACTGCGTAACGCACACTCACTGCGTAACACTCACACTCACTGTGTAACACACTCACTGTGTAAAACTCACACTCATTGTGTAACAGTCACACTCACACTCCCTGTGTAATGCACACTCACTGTGTGACACTCACACTCCCTGTGTAAAACTCACACTCCCTGTGTAAAACCCACACTCACTGTGTAACACTCACACTCACTGTGTAACACTCACACTCAGTGTAACACTCACTCACTGTGTAACCATCACACTCACTTTGTAACACACACTCACTGTGTAACCCTCACACTCACCGTGTAACACACACACACTCACTGTGTAACGCACACTCACTGTGTAACTCACACACTCACTATGTAACCCTCACACTCACTGTGTAACACTCACACTCATTGTGTAACCGTCACACACTCTGTGTAACACTCACACTCACTGTGTAAAACTCACACTCACTGTGTAACACACACTCCCACTCACTGTGTCACACTCACACGCACTGTGTAACACTCTCACTCCCTGTGTAACACTCTCACTCCCTGTGTAACACTCTCACTCACATTATCCTGACAATCTCACCCTCGTTTTTCCAGACACTTGCTTCCCGAATCCCTGTGCGAATGGTGGAACTTGTGTGGAGGAAGATAGCATCTTCTCCTGTGTTTGCCTTCCCACGTACACGGGCAGTCTGTGCCACCTGGGTGAGTGTCTGTAACTGTGCCCACAGCGCGGGTGAACCATCAGGTCCAGAGTTAACGTTTGCACCTCTCGCCTCGACTCTGCACCCCCGAGACTCTCTGTCCCCTTTCCCAGTTTCTGGAGAGATATCGACTAAATCTGAACTTCCAGTGTCAGAGGGAGTGCCGCACTGTGGGAGGGTCAGTGCTGAGGGAGCGCCGCACTGTGGGAGGGTCAGTGCTGAGGGAGCGCCGCACTGTGGGAGGGTCAGTGCTGAGGGAGCGCCGCACTGTGGGAGGGTCAGTGCTGAGGGAGCGCCGCACTGTGGGAGGGTCAGTGCTGAGGGAGCGCCGCACTGTGGGAGTGTCAGTGCTGAGGGAGCACCGCACTGTGGGAAGGTCAGTGCTGAGGGAGCGCCGCACTGTGGGAGGGTCAGTGCTGAGGGAGCACCGCACTGTGGGAAGGTCAGTGCTGAGGGAGCGCCGCACTGTGGGAGGGTCGGTGCTGAGGGAGCGCCGCACTGTGGGAGGGTCAGTGCTGAGGGAGCGCCACACTGTGGGAGGGTCAGTGCTGAGGGAGCACCGCACTGTGGGAGGGTCGGTGCTGAGGGAGCGCCGCACTGTGGGAGGGTCGGTGCTGAGGGAGCACCGCACTGTGGGAGGGTCGGTGCTGAGGGAGTGCCGCACAGTGGGAGGGTACGCGCTGAGGGAGCACGACACTGTGGGAGGGTCAGTGCTGAAGGAGCGCCGCATTGTGGGAGGATCGGTGCTGAGGGAGCGCCGCACTGTGGGAGGGTTCGCGCTGAGGGAGCGCTGATCTGTTGGAGGGTCGGTGCTGAGGGAGCGCCGCACTGTGGGAAGGTCAGTGCTGAGGGAGCGCCGCACTGTGGGAGGGTCAGTGCTGAGGGAGCGCCCCACTGTGGGAGGGTCAGTGCTGAGGGAGCGCCCCACTGTGGGAGGGTCAGTGCTGAGGGAGCGCCGCACTGTGGGAGGGTCAGTGCTGAGGGAGCGCCGCACTGTGGGAAGGTCAGTGCTGAGGGAGCGCCGCACTGTGGGAGGGTCAGTGCTGAGGGAGCGCCGCACTGTGGGAGGGTCAGTGCTGGGGGAGCGCCGCACTGTGGGAGGGTCAGTGCTGAGGGAGCGCCGCACTGTGGGAGGGTCAGTGCTGAGGGAGCGCCGCACTGTGGGAGGGTCAGTGCTGAGGGAGCGCCGCACTGTGGGATTAACAGTCTGTTGCCTCTCTCTCGGCATAGATGAGGTGACTTGTGAGGTGGGATGGCTGAAGTTTCTGGGCTATTGCTACAAGCACCATCGGGGGCGCCGTACCTGGGAGTCGGCTGAGGAGCAGTGCCGGTCTGAGGGGGGACATCTGACCAGCATCATGACTCCCGAGGAACAGAAATTTATTAACGGTAAGCCCGCTGTCGACCTGTGTCTTCCAACCCAGCGTCTGCATCCCGCACCCTCCCGACGAAGGCCCCTTCGCTCAGAGGGGACTTCACATTCCCAGCGAAACACTCGTTATCTCACAAGTGGCACCAACACACTTTGCAGCCAATGAACTGCCCTCTGCAGTGTGGCCACTGTTGAAATGTCAGAAACGCAGCAATTGGTACAAAGTAAGATCCCACGACACCAGGGGACAATTTAGCACGGCCAATCCCCCTATCCCACACATCTTTGGACACTAAGGGACAATTTAGCATGGCCAATCCCCCTATCCCACACATCTTTGGACACTAAGGGACAATTTAGCATGGCCAATCCCCCTATCCCACACATCTTTGGACACTAAGGGACAATTTAGCATGGCCAATCCCCCTATCCCACACATCTTTGGACACGAAGGGACAATTTAGCATGGCCAATCCACCTAACCCGCACATCTTTGGACACGAAGGGACAATTTAGCATGGCCAATCCACCTAACCTGCACATCTTTGGACACTAAAGGGTAATTTAGCATGGCCAATCCACCCTAACCTGCACATCCTTGGACACTAAGGGGCAATTTAGCATGGCCAATCCACCTAACCTGCACATCTTTGGACACTAAGGGACAATGTAGCACGGCCAATCCCCCGAACCTGCACATCTTTGGACACTAAAGGGTAATTTAGCATGGCCAATCCACCTAACCTGCACATCTTTGGACACTAAGGGACAATGTAGCACGGCCAATCCCCCGAACCTGCACATCTTTGGACACTAAGGGACAATGTAGCACGGCCAATCCACCCTAACCTGCACATCCTTGGACACTAAGGGGCAATTTAGCATGGCCAATCCCCCAAACCTATACATCTTTGGACACTAAGGGGTAATTTAGCATGGCCAATCCACCTAACCCACGTATCTTTGGACACTAAGGGGCAATTTAGCATGGCCAATCCCCCTAACCTGCACATCTTTGGGCACTAAGGGGCAATTTAGCACGGCCAATCCACCTCACCTACTCATTTTTGGACACTAAGGGGCAATTTAGCATGGCCAATCTCGCTCACCTGCACATCTTTGGACACTAAGGGGGTCTAGCTCAGGGGGGGTTCAGGAATAGGGCCTGGGTGGGATTGCGGTTGGTGCAAACTCGATGGGCCGAATGGCCTCCTGCACTGTTGGGATTCTATAGTTCTACATGTGACTCCAGAGCCACACAGCAATGTGGTTGACTCTCAACTCTCCTCTCCAAGGGCAACTGGGGATGGGCAATAAATGCTGGGACCAGCCAGCGACGCCCATGTCCCAGGAATGGATAAAGAAAAACGCCATTCACGAGCAACATGAGATGCATACTTTTCTTAAAGGAGTAGTAACGTGACCCAAAGCTAACCCCCTCTTCCATCTCTCTGTATTTGCAGAGCGCTTTAAGGAGTATCAGTGGATTGGATTGAATGATAAAATTATTGAGGATGATTTCCAATGGTCAGATGGAAAACAGTTGGTGAGTTTTCATTGCGATCAACCAATGATTGACCAGTGCTCTGGCGGGAGACAGGAGAGAGGCTGCCCCACCAGGACTCAACCTGGGATGACCCTCCCACAGTGCGGCGCTCCCTCAGCACTGACCCTCCCACAGTGCGGCGCTCCCTCAGCACTGACCCTCCCACAGTGCGGCGCTCCCTCAGCACTGACCCTCCCACAGTGCGGCGCTCCCTCAGCACTGACCCTCCCACAGTGCGGCGCTCCCTCAGCACAGACCCTCACACAGTGCGGCGCTCCCTCAGCACAGACGCTCCCACAGTGCGGCGCTCCCTCAGCACAGACCCTCCCACAGTGCGGAGCTCCCTCAGCACTGACCCTCCCACAGTCCGGGGCTCCCTCTGCACTGACCCTCCCACAGTGCGGCGCTCCCTCAGCACTGACCCTCCCACAGTGCGGCGCTCCCTCAGCACAGACCCTCCCACAGTGCGGCGCTCCCTCAGCACTGACCCTCCCACAGTGCGGCGCTCCCTCAGCACTGACCCTCCCACAGTCCGGGGCTCCCTCAGCACTGACCCTCCCACAGTGCGGCGCTCCCTCGGCACTGACCCTCCCACAGTGCGGCGCTCCCTCAGCACTGACCCTCCCACAGTGCGGCGTTCCCTCAGCACTGACCCTCCCACAGTGCGGCACTCCCTCGGCACTGACCCTCCCACAGTGCGGCGCTCCCTCAACACTGACCCTCCCACAGTGCGGCGCTCCCTCAGCACTGACCCTCCCGCAGTGCGGCGCTCCTCAACACTGACCCTCCCACAGTGCGGCGCTCCCTCAGCACCGACCCTCCCACAGTGCGGCACTCCCTCGGCACTGACCCTCCCACAGTGCGGCGCTCCCTCAGCACTGACCCTCCCACAGTGCGGAGCTCCCTCAGCACCGACCCTCCCACAGTGCGGCGCTCCCTCAGCACTGACCCTCCCACAGTGCGGCGCTCCCTCAGCACCGACCCTCCCACAGTGTGGCGCTCCCTCAGCACTGACCCTCCAAACGTTTGGATCAAGTTGTTGTCAACTTTTGGAAGGAGCTTTACACAGCAGGATAGATTGAACAGGCTTGAGGCTCTTTTCCCCAGAAAGCTGAGGCAGGGGGTGACCTGTTTGAGATCCTTAAATTTCTGTTCGTTTGTAACAGGCTTAAGGGAGAGGGGGCTGAATGGCCTCCTCCTGTTCCTGTGTAACAGGCTTGAGAGAGAGGGGCTGAATGGCCTCCTCCTGTTCCTGTGTAACAGGCTCAAAAGAGCTAGGGGATGAATGGCCTCCTCCTGTTCCTGTGTAACAGGCTCAAAAGAGCTAGGGGATGAATGGCCTCCTCCTGTTCCTGTGTAACAGACTTGAGAGAGAGGGGCTGAATGGCCTCCTCCTGTTCCTGTGTAACAGACTTGAGAGAGAGGGGCTGAATGGCCTCCTCCTGTTCCTGTGTAACAGGCTCGGAGGAGTTAGTGGCTGAATGGCCTCCTCCTGCTCCTGTGTAATAGGTTGGAGGGAGAGAGGGACTGAATGGCCTCCTCCTGTTCCTGTGTAACAGACTTGAGAGAGAGGGGCTGAATGGCCTCCTCCTGTTCCTGCGTAACAGACTTGAGAGAGAGGGGCTGAATGGCCTCCTCCTGTCCCTGTGTAACAGGCTCGAAAGAGAGAGGGGCTAAATGGCCTCCTCCTGTCCCTGTGTAACAGGCTCGAAAGAGAGAGGGGCTGAATGGCCTCCTCCTGTTCCTGTGTCAGAGGCTCAAGGGAGAGGGGCTGGATGGCCTCCTATTCCTGTGTAACAGGCTCGAGAGGGGTCGAATGGCCTCCTGTTTTTTTGCTGGTCATTCCTCGCGCTAACAGTCTGTTGTTTCTCACCCTGCTGGTTCTTGTCGCCACCCCGCCGGACCCCAGCTCTACGAGAACTGGCACAGCGGGCAACCGGATAGCTTCTTCACCTCGGGGGAGAACTGCGTGGTGATGGTGTGGCACAAAGGGGGCCGGTGGAGTGACGTTCCCTGCAATTATTTCCTGGCTTTCACTTGCAAGAAGGGCACCAGTAAGTATCCAGCTCCCCCGCTCCCCCTCCAGATACCCCCGTTAACCCCCTGCGCCCATGAGAGACAATCTTGAATACCACCGCAATCCAGTCGGTCTCTGAACGTTTCTACGACCCAAGAGGAATAATACCAAATTCTCCAGCCTCCCGCCACGTAGATTTCAGTCCCTCCTCCACCCTCATCCTCTGGGTCAGTCTCCCCCTCCCCTCACCCTCCTTTCCACCCCCCCTCCCCTCACCCTCCCTTCCCCTCCCTTCCCCCCTCCCCTCACCCTCCCTTCCCCTCCCCTCCCCTCAACCTCCCTTCCCCCCCTCCCCTCACCCTCCCTTCCCCCCCGCTCCCCTCACCCTCCCTTCCCCACCCCTCCCCCTCCCTTCCCCCCCTCCCCTCACCCTCCCTTCCCCCCCTCCCCTCACCCTCCCTTCCCCCCCCCTCCCCTCACCCTCCCTTCCCCCCCCCTCCCCTCACCCTCCCTTCCCCCCTCCACCCACCGTCCGAGCCCTCTCACGACTCTCCTCTTCTCTCTGTCCCCCTCTGCGAACCTGTAACCTAGGCTCCTGTGGTGCGCCCCCGGCTCTGGAGGAAGCCCGGGTCCTCGGCAAACCCAAACCCCGCTACGAGACCGACTCCATTGTGAGATACCAGTGCAAGGCGGGCTACACCCAACGCCAACTGCCCACGGTCAGGTGCCAAGCGGACGGGAGCTGGGAACGGCCTCAGATCATCTGCACCCGGGGTAAGTCGGAGACTGGCGGGGCAGGACAGCGGGTACAACTCAATACCAGAGAACGTGTAACCCCCGTGCTGTACCCGTCCTGGGAGTGTTTGATGGGGGACAGTGTAGAGGGAGCTTTACTCTGTATCTAACCCCGTGCTGTACCTGTCCTGGGAGTGTTTGATGAGGGACAGTGTAGAGGGAGCTTTACTCTGTATCTAACCCCGTGCTGTACCTGTCCTGGGAGTGTTTGATGAGGGACAGTGTAGAGGGAGCTTTACTCTGTATCTAACCCCGTGCTGTTCCTGTCCTGGGAGTGTTTGATGGGGACAGTGTAGAGGGAGCTTTACTCTGTATCTAACCCCGTGCTGTACCTGTCCTGGGAGTGTTTGATGGGGACAGTGTAGAGGGAGCTTTACTCTGTATCTAACCCCGTGCTGTACCTGTCCTGGGAGTGTTTGATGGGGACAGTGTAGAGGGAGCTTTACTCTGTATCTAACCCCGTGCTGTCCCTGTCCTGGGAGTGTTTGATGGGGACAGTGCAGAGGGAGCTTTGCTCTGTATCTAACCCCGTGCTGTACCTGTCCTGGGAGTGTTTGATGGGGGATAGTGTAGAGGGAGCTTTACTCTTAAAAAAAATCATAGAAACCCTACAGTACAGAAAGAGGCCATTCAGCCCATCGAGTCTGCACCGACCATAATCCCACCCAGGCCCTACCCCCATATCCCTACATATTTTACCCACTAACCTCTCTAATCTACACATCCCAGGACACTAAGGGGCAATTTTAGCATGGCCAATCAACCTAACCTGCACATCTTTGGACTGTGGGAGGAAACCGGAGCACCCGGAGGAAACCCACACAGACACGAGGAGAATGTGCAAACTCCACACAGACAGTGACCCAAGCCGGGAATCGAACCCAGGTCCCTGGAGCTATGAAGCAGCAGTGCTAACCACTGTTGTACCGTGTATCTAACCCCGTGCTGTACCTGTCCTGGGAGTGTTTGATGGGGGGTAGTGTAGGGGGAGCTTTACTCTGTATCTAACGCCGTGCTGTACCTATCCTGGGAGTGTTTGATGGGGGACAGTGTAGAGGGAGCTTTACTCTGTATCTAACCCCGTGCTGTACTTGTCCTGGGAGTGTTTGATGGGGGACAGTGTAGAGGGAGCTTTACTCTGTATCTAACCCCGTGCTGTACCTGTCCTGGGATTGTTTGATGGGGACAGTGTAGAGGGAGCTTTACTCTGTATCTAACCCCGTGCTGTACCTGTCCTGGGAGTGTTTGATGGGGGACAGTGTAGAGGGAGCTTTACTCTGTATCTAACCCCGTGCTGTACCTGTCCTGGGAGTGTTTGATGGGGGATAGTGTAGAGGGAGCTTTACTCTGTATCTAACCCCGTGCTGTACCTGTCCTGGGAGTGTTTGATGGGGATTTATTTCCAGAATTCTTTACCCTCTCCTGATGAAAAATAATCCTTGTTTTTTATCGTTCGTTTTTCCAGCTTCTAATTACACTCAGGCTGCCCAGACAGAGGGTAACAGCGCATCCTCGGAGATGGCTACGATATTAAGATAAGGATGGGGGAGGTACCTACCTGAGCGCCCTCGAGGATGCAGCGAGGGGTCTCTGAACACTTACTAACCGAGGACAATCTGAATGGAGATCTTCATCGTCGATATCTCACCTTTATACCGATTCCCCCCGAATGGTATCACCAGCTTCAGAGAATCACACGATGCCTTTGCCTTTTGCCCCGATCCGGAACAAAGGGATTCGGAAAACTCCAGCTGAACCTGGACACTAACCCTCGGAGGGCCTGTGTGCGCCCGCGTGTGTGTGTTTTGCATTGGAAGCTTCTCACGTCCGTCGATGCCCACACTGTTCCCCCCCATCCCGCTCCCCCCTCACTGCATGGGCAACGCCCCACATCGATGGAGCAAGCCTTAATTAGATGTCCTCGATGTTCCCTCTCAGCTCGGTGCGACCCCCTCCCGCTACCCCCCCACCCCCCTCCCGCTCCCCCCACCACCCCACTTCCACCCCGCGGTATTCCGAAGATGCTTCCCAATGGGAGAAGGACTTATCTCGGATTCCAAGGGGAGAGGCGGTTTTGTGGTTGAGGATCGCAGCCCGGGACAATCCGTCGCTACGCCACTGTCCCTCCCCTCTCTCCGCTTCCGCCATTCCCGACAACAAGCACATTCCCCAGCTCCCAATGTCTCCCAAACCCGTTCCTATAACCAGTGCAGAACTGTCCCCGACATTGGCCGGATCACCCAGCTCCCATCCCCGGACACTCACATCCCGAACCAATCCGTGTTTCCCGCAGCCTGCTGCTGTCCTCCAATGTCCGTACTCCATCCCAGATGCCATTCCCACATCACCTTCATTATTCCTGCAAAATCGATTCATTCCCAGAGAGCAAACACCCAGTCACCATCAATCATCGACACCAACTCAGTGTAGAGGGAGCTTTACTCTGTATCTAACCCCGTGCTGTACCTGTCCTGGGAGTGTTTGATGGGGGACAGTGTAGAGGGAGCTTTACTCTGTATCTAACCCCGTGCTGTACCTGTCCTGGGAGTGTTTGATGGGGGACAGTGTAGAGGGAGCTTTACTCTGTATCTAACCCCGTGCTGTACCTGTCCTGGGAGTGTTTGATGGGGGACAGTGTAGAGGGAGCTTTACTCTGTATCTAACCCCGTGCTGTACCTGTCCTGGGAGTGTTTGATGGGGGACAGTGTACAGGGAGTTTCAGTCTGCACCGAATCCCATATTTGTATGCAATTCTAATGGACCCAATCCCCTTCCATTCACTCCCACTGTACACAATTTCAATCCCAAACCCCTTCCCATTCACTCCCATTGTACACAATCCCAATGGACCCAGACCCCTTCCCATTGACTCCCATTGTACACAATTCCAATCCCAAATCCCTTCCCATTCACTCCCATTGTACACAATCCCAGTGGACCCAAACCCCTTCCCATTCACTCCCATTGTACACAATCCCAATCCCCTTCCCATTCACTCCCATTGTACACAATCCCAATCCCCTTCCCATTCATTCCCATTGTACACAATCCCAATCCCTTCCCATTCATTCCCATTGTACACAATCCCAATGGACCCAAACCCCCCCCCCATTCACTCCCATTGTACACAATCCCAATCCCCTTCCCATTCACTCCCATTGTCCACAATCCCAAACCCCTTCCCATTCATTCCCATTGTACACAATCCCAATCCCCTTCCCATTCACTCCCATTGTACACAATCCCAGTGGACCCAAACCCCTTCCCATTCACTCCCATTGTACACAATCCCAATCCCCTTCCCATTCACTCCCATTGTACACAATCCCAATCCCCTTCCCATTCATTCCCATTGTACACAATCCCAATCCCTTCCCATTCATTCCCATTGTACACAATCCCAATGGACCCAAACCCCTTCCCATTCACTCCCATTGTACACAATCCCAATCCCCTTCCCATTCACTCCCATTGTCCACAATCCCAAACCCCTTCCCATTCATTCCCATTGTACACAATCCCAATCCCCTTCCCATTCACTCCCATTGGACTCAATCCCAATGGACCCAATCCCCTTCCCATTCACTCCCATTGTACACAATCCCAATCCCCAACCCCTTCCCATTCACTCCCATTGTACACAATCCCAATGGATCCAAACCCCTTCCCATTCACTCCCATTGTACACAATCCCAAAGGACCCAAACCCCTTCCCATTCACTCCCATTGTACACAATCCCAATCCGAAGCCCCTTCCCAATCACTCCCGCTGTGCACAATCCCAATGGACCTCAACTGCTTCCTATTCATACAATGGACTGACTCTAATAATGCTCGTCGGTTCGCCTTCGAGGATGAGGAACATTCTGGAAGAAGTTGTGTGGTTTTTTTGAAACAGCACCGCCCCTGAAAGGGTCATCACAAGGACACTGGTTGCTGCTGCTCCTGGGAAAGAACGGATTTAACAAGAAAAGGTAATTAAGCAGTTTGAAAGAAAGCTCTTGACCCCCTGGAGTGTTTCCCAAAGGGGGACACGGCGGGTTCTAATTTTGTGGGGGGGACAAAAACATTCCTGGAAATCTGTGTTTCAAAACCTGGTTGGCTGGATTTGTCTTTGGGGATGATACAAGGAGGAGGAACTATTCGGGGGAAGAAGGCAAGATCTCTACACTCTGCCCAGAGCAACCAGTGAATGGAAGTTGCTCCCAGGTCGCTTTGCCATCTGAAATCCACTGACTACAAGTTTCCCACCAAGTGCCTCTGAAAAGTAACACAAGATTCATCGATTGTAAAGCAGCCCAGCGCCAAGAGACAGCATGCAAAGAATCCACACTCCATTTCTAAGGAGTCCATCATCCCTCCTTTATCCTTCAACCACTGACTTCTAACCTTTCGAGGCAGAACGCCTCTATTTCCTGATGTGTGTGCATGCGTGACAGAGAGTTCGGGTACTTAAAAAGAATAATTACGATACTTCCATATTCCATACTGTATCTTCATCAGCTTTGCCCCACGACTGGACAAGCCTGGCTTCATAATAAACTAATAAAGTTGTTTATTGAAGAATCTGGGGGATTGCGTGGGCCATTCGGGGATTCACGGGTAATAGGACAGATTTGTCCGTGTAACGGGCTGGGGAAATGGCGGGAAGGTATGTTGTGACTCCTGGTGCAGGGGAAGGAGAGAGAGAGACAGAGAACTGCTCCCGTCCCGGTCTCAATAACACACTCATGTTCCCATTCATTCTCATTGTATACAATCCCAATCCCCTTCCCATTCATTCCCATTGTACACAATCCCAATCCCCTTCCCATTCACTCCCATTGTACACAATCCCAATCCCCTTCCTAATCACTCCCATGTACACAATCCCAATGGACAAAACCCCTTCCCATTCACTCCCATTGTACACATTCCCAATGGATCCAAACCCTTTCCCATTCACTCCCATTGTACACAAACCCAATCCCAAACCCCTTCCCATTCACTCCCATTGTACACAATCCCAATGGATCCAAACCCTTTCCCATTCACTCCCATTGTACACAATCCCAATCCCAAACCCCTTCCCATTCACTCCCATTGTACACAATCCCAATGGATCCAAACCCTTTCCCATTCACTCCCATTGGACACAATCCCAATCCCAAACCCCTTCCCATTCACTCCCATTGTACACAATCCCAATGGACCCAAACCCCTTCCCATTCATTCCCATTGTACACAATCCCAATGGACCCAAACCCCTTCCCATTCATTCCCATTGTACACAATCCCAATCCCAAACCCCTTCCCATTCACTCCCATTGTACACAATCCCAATGGACCCAAACCCCTTCCCATTCATTCCCATTCTACACAATCCCAATGGACCCAAACCCCTTCCCATTCACTCCCATTGGACACAATCCCAATGGACCCAAACCCCTTCCCGTTCACTCCCATTGTACACAATCCCAATGGACCCAAACCCCTTCCCATTCACTCCATTGTACACAATCCCAATGGACCCAAACTCCTTCCCATTCACTCCCATTGTACACAATCCCAATCCCCTTCCCATTCACTCCCATTGTACACAATCCCAATCCCAAACCCCTTCCCGTTCACTCCCATTGTACACATTCCCAATGGACCCAAACCCCTTCCCATTCACTCCCATTGTACACATTCCCAATGGACCCAAACCCCTTCCCATTCACTCCATTGTACACAATCCCAATGGACCCAAACCCCTTCCCATTCACTCCCATTGTACACAATCCCAATCCCCTTCCCATTCACTCCCATTGTACACAATCCCAATCCCCTTCCCATTCACTCCCATTGTACACAATCCCAATCCGAAACCCCTTCCCGTTCACTCCCATTGTACACATTCCCAATGGACCCAAACCCCTTCCCATTCACTCGCATTGTACACAATCCCAATGGACCCAAACCCCTTCCCATTCACTCCCATTGTACACAATCCCAATGGACCCAAACCCCTTCCCATTCATTCCCATTGTACACAATCCCAATGGACCCAAACCCCTTCCCATTCACTCCCATTGTACACAATCCCAATGGACCCAAACCCCTTCCCATTCATTCCCATTGTACACCATCCCAATGGACCCAAACCCCTTCCCATTCATTCCCATTGTACACATTCCCAATGGACCCAAACCCCTTCCCATTCACTCCCATTGTACACAATCCCAATCCCCTTCCCATTCACTCCCATTGGACACAATCCCAATGGACCCAAACCCCTTCCCATTCACTCCCATTGTACACAATCCCAATCCCCTTCCCATTCACTCCCATTGGACACAATCCCAATGGACCCAAACCCCTTCCCATTCACTCCCATTGTACACAATCCCAATCCCCTTCCCATTCACTCCCATTGGACACAATCCCAATGGACTCATAGGAAGACAAAGAGAAATCAGTCGGATCCAGGCACTATTTACAGTTTTAAATTCACTCTTTATTGCCACTGCCCGAACTATGCACACACAGCAGCAAGTTAACATCACCTATTATATCGATAACAACTTACTAATAGGTGTGGAAACATTCTAATACACAGTCTTTAGGCAGTGGCCATTAATCGATCATTTCCTAAGGCACTGGTTATAGTTGTAAGAAGTGCATTAATTAAATAGAAGTTATTCCGTTTGCATTGTATCAGTGTTATAACTAACTAACTCTCGCAGGCGTTGTCACAGTGGGCCGTCAAGAGGAGACTACAGTTAAAGTATCACAGTGCAATTATTGCCAATGTACAGCATGGAAAAAGGCCATTCGCCCCATCTGTGCTGCCCCCTCCCTCATGGATCTTTCTTTCCATAACCCCTCCAAAGACGTAAGGGTTAGGGTGGATTGGCCATGCTAAATTAGAACATAGAACATAGAACAGTACAGCACAGAACAGGCCCTTCGGCCCACGATGTTGTGCCGAGCTTTATCTGAAACCAAGATCAAGCTATTCCACTCCCTATCATCCTGGTGTGCTCCATGTGCCTATCCAATAACCGCTTAAATGTTCCTAAAGTGTCTGACTCCACTATCACTGCAGGCAGTCCATTCCACACCCCAACCACTCTCTGCGTAAAGAACCTACCTCTGATATCCTTCCTGTATCTCCCACCACGAACCCTATAGTTATGCCCCCTTGTAATAGCTCCATCCACCCGAGGAAATAGTCTTTGAACGTTCACTCTATCTATCCCCTTCATCATTTTATAAACCTCTATTAAGTCTCCCCTCAGCCTCCTCCGCTCCAGAGAGAACAGCCCTAGCTCCCTCAACCTTTCCTCATAAGACCTACCCTCCAAACCAGGCAGCATCCTGGTAAATCTCCTCTGCACTCTTTCCAGCGCTTCCACATCCTTCTTTATAGTGAGGTGACCAGAACTGCACACAATATTCCAAATGTGGTCTCACCAAGGTCCTGTACAGTTGCAGCATAACCCCACGGCTCTTAAACTCCAACCCCCTGTTAATAAAAGCTAACACACTATAGGCCTTCTTCACAGCTCTATCCACTTGAGTGGCAACCTTCAGAGATCTGTGGATATGGACCCCAAGATCTCTCTGTTCCTCCACAGTCTTCAGAACCCTACCTTTGACCCTGTAATCCACATTTAAATTAGTCCTACCAAAATGAATCACCTCACATTTATCAGGGTTAAACTCCATTTGCCATTTTTCAGCCCAGCTTTGCATCCTATCTATGTCTCTTTGCAGCCTACAACAGCCCTCCACCTCATCCACTACTCCACCAATCTTGGTGTCATCAGCAAATTTACTGATCCACCCTTCAGCCCCCTACTCTAAGTCATTAATAAAAATCACAAAGAGCAGAGGACCAAGCACTGATCCCTGTGGCACTCTGCTAGCAACCTGCCTCCAGTCCGAAAATTTTCCATCCACCACCACCCATTGCAGATGAGACCAAGATTGGTGGCATAGTGGACAGTGAAGAAAGTTATCTCTGATTGCAATAGGATCTTGATCAATTGGGCCAGTGGGCTGACGAATGGCAGATGGAGTTTAATTTAGATAAATGTGAGGTGATGCATTTGGGTAGATTGAACCAGGGCAGGACTTACTCAGTTAATGGTAGGGCGTTGGGGGAGAGTTACAGAGCAAAGAGATCTAGGGGTACAGGTTCATAGCTCCTTGAAAGTGGAGTCACAGGTGGACAGAGTGGTGAAGAAGGCATTCAGCATGCTTGGTTTCATTGGTCAGAACATTGAATACAGGAGTTGGGACGTCTTGTTGAAGTTGTACAAGACATTGGGAAGGCCACACTTGGAATACAGGGTGATCAGAACTACACAATTATAGAAAGGATATTATTAAACTAGAAAGAGTGCAGAAATGATTTACTAGGATGCTACCGGGACTTGATGGTTTGAGTTATAAGGAGAGGCTGGATAGACTGGGACTTTTTTCACTGGAGTGTAGGAGGCTGAGGGATGATCTTATCGAGGTCTATAAAATAATGAGGGGCACAGATCAGCTAGATAGTCAACATCTTTTCCCAAAGGTAGGGGAGTCTAAAACTAGAGGGCATGGGTTTAAGGTGAGAGGGGAGAGATACACAACTGTCCAGAGGGGCAATTTTTTCACACACAGGGCGGTGAGTGTCTGGAACGAGCTGCCAGAGGTAGTAGTAGAGGCGGGTACAATTTTGTCTTTTAAAAAGTGTTTAGGCAGTTACATGGCCAAGATGGGTATGGAGGGATACGGGTCAAACGTGGGCAATTGGGACTAGCTTAGGGGTTTAAAACAAAGGGACGGCATGGACAAGTTGGGCCGAAGGGCCTGTTTCCATGCTGTAAACCTCTATGACTCTAATTGCCCCTTCATGTCCCAAGATGTGTAGGTTAGGGGGATTGGCCATGCTAAATTGCTCCTTAGTGTCAGGGAACTAGCAGGGCAAATACATGGGGTTCAGCTAGGATTGTTGTCAGTGCAGACTCGATGGGCCAAATGGCCTCCTTCTGCCCAGTCGGGATTCTATGAGAGTCAACCTTGGAATCCTGCGGAGAGTAACTCACCTCCTGACTCCCCAAAGCCTGTCCACTATCTCCAAGGACACAAGTCAGGAGTGTGATGGAACACTCTCCACTTGCCTGGATGAGTGCGGCTCCAACAACAATCTCCACTTGCCTGGATGAGTGCGGCTCCAACAACAATCTCCACTTGCCTGGATGAGTGCGGCTCCAACAACAATCTCCACTTGCCTGGATGAGTGCGGCTCCAACAACACTCGAGAAGCTCGACACCATCCAGGACAAAGCAGCCCCGCTCGATCGACACGCTGACCACAAACACTCACTCCCTCCACCCCCGACACAGCCGTGTGAACCATCTACAAGATGCACCGCAGCGACTCGCCAAGGCTCCTTCGACAGCACCTTCCAAACCCACCACCTCTACCATCTAGAAGGACAAGGGGGGGGGCAGCAGACACATGGGGAACACCCACCGCCTGCAAGTTCCCCCTCCGAGCCACTCACCATCCCGACTGGGAAATATATCGGCCGTTCCTTCACTGTGGCTGGGGTCAAAATCCCGGAACTCCCTCCCTAACAGCGCTGTGGGTGTACCTACCCCACTCACGGGGACTGACTGATGTCCAATAACAATCCTGGAACTCCCTCCCTAACAGCGCTGTGGGTGTACCTACCCCACACACGGGGACTGACTGATGCCCAATAACAATCCCGGAACTCCCTCCCTAACAGCACTGTGGGTGTACCTACCCCACACACGGGGACTGACTGATGCCCAATAACAATCCCGGAACTCCCTCCCTAACAGCACTGTGGGTGTACCTACCCCACACACGGGGACTGACTGATGTCCAATAACAATCCTGGAACTCCCTCCCTAACAGCACTGTGGGTGTACCTACCCCACACACGGGGACTGACTGATGTCCAATAACAATCCCAGAACTCCCTCCCTAACAGCGCTGTGGGTGTACCTACCCCACACACGGGGACTGCCTGATGTCCAATAACAATCCCAGGACTCCCTCCCTAACAACGCTGTGGGTGTACCTACCCCACACACGGGGACTGCCTGATGTCCAATAACAATCCCAGAACTCCCTCCCTAACAGCGCTGTGGGTGTACCTACCCCACACACGGGGACTGACTGATGTCCAATAACAATCCTGGAACTCCCTCCCTAACAGCGCTGTGGGTGTACCTACCCCACACACGGGGACTGCAGCGGGTTCAAGATGGCGGCTCCCCCAGCACTGAAGGGGCAATTAGGGATGGGGAATGAATTCTGAGTGTGACAGAGGGGAAATGACGCAGGGGCATGAGGAGCCCAGGCTTTGCCACCCTGGCAACCACCATCTTGGCATGGGGGTGTCGATACCAACACCAACAGGTCACGATCGAAGGTGGGGGGGGGGGGGGGGAGAGAGAGTCCGGAGGGGGCTGAGCGGTACAGAGGGTGGGGAGTTACCTTGAGGGAATGGAAGGGATGATTCGGGGGGTGGGGGGCGTAGGGTCTTGGGTCCCGGCTGATGGAGAGAGACTTGGGACGTGGCTGGTCCTCTGTCCAAACTGGCCCTCTTGTCCCTCATAATGGACGCCCTCTTCAGACCAGTCCCCCAGTCACGGCCGGGTTTATCCGTGCCCAGTTCCGGGGTCAGGCTGGGGTCTTTATCTGTGGCGCGATTCCCCCCACGGGCCAGGCTCGACTCCCCTCCCCCCCCAAATGCCAAGCCAACACTCAGGAGGCAAGGGGAGACTGGGCAAGGCTGGCCATTCCTTGGCGAACGCCCTCACACTCCCCAACCCCCTCCCCATGGCAATGCCCAAGCAGGGCGCCCCCTTGTGTCCACAACCACGCATCTCCCCCCCCCCCCCCCCCCCACTGGCCCTTGGCCCGAGTGATGTGCCCCCTCCCCTTGTGTACCGCTCTGCCCAGCTCGCTCAGAGGGGTGAGGGGGCGAATCTCCACCGTCCCAGGTCGGCCTCCGTGCTTTCTGTTGGGGTGCTGAGGGGTTTCCCATGCCCGCTTAGTGGTGCCAGATATCCGCCCCCCCCCCATCCTGGGTCAAAACCGGGCATCGCAACCCCTCCCCCCACCCCGCCCCCGACAGCACATACCAACCCCTCCGACACTTGCCACCCCCCACCACTTCCCAAGGCCGGACTGTCATTTTAAATATGCCCACTCCGGAAACCCCAGGACCCTTTCAGACCCCCCACGGCCAGCGTGAAGGGTGGGGGGGCGGCAAGGGACGGGGGAAGGACAAGGAACAAAGAAAATTACAGCACAGGAACAGGCCCTTCGGCCCCTCCAAGCCTGCACCGACCATGCTGCCCGACTGAACTAAAACCCCCTCCCCTTCCGGGGACCATATCCCTCTATTCCCATCCTGTTCATGTATTTGTCAAGACGCCCCTTAAAACTCACTACCGTATCCGCTTCCACTCCCTCCCCTGGCAGCGAGTTCCAGGCACCCACCACCCTCTGTGTAAAAATCTGTCTTGTACATCTCCTTTAAACCTTGCCGCTCGCACCTTAAACCTGTGCCCCCC
>NW_027592123.1:0-62941 GCF_964213995.1 Mustelus asterias
CAAGTTGGGCCGAAGGGCCTCTTTCCATGCTGTAAACCTCTCTGACTCTACCTTTCATTCAGGCCACTTTCTGTGCCCTTGTGTCAGTTTTTATGTCAGCTCCCTGTGCTTGTGTTTCTGGCCTCGTGGCTGTCTGCAGCGGGTTCCCTTCCAATGATTCTACTTTACTCGAACAGTCGCAGGCTGCTACAAATTCCATTGGGTTCACCAATTCCCTTTAGGGAAGGAAATTTGGCATCAACCTGGTCTTATCTTGATCTGTCCAATGTGAATCCAGACTCAAAGCAATGTGGTTGACTCTCAACTGCTGTCTGAAATCTCCGAGGCAAGCGACTGGGAAATGAGGGGTGAGCAACAGTTGCTGGGTTTGCCACTGACACCCACATCCAATGAAATAAATCAAAGAACACATCCCCCATCTTCGATCCGTGTCCCTCTAATTTTAAAAAATTGCCCATTTACTGGATTCCTTCAACAGAGGGAACAAATTCTCCCTGTCGAATCTATCATCTTGAAAAAACATTTTCAACACGAGACTAATCATCTATGCAACACATGTTGTGATAATTTGACCTGTTAGTTCTCTGATATCCTCCTGCACCCCCCTCCAGGGCCAATATATCCTGAGTTGTGATGTTCAGGCTGGAACTCAAAACTCCGGATGGGGACTAATGAAGTGAGTGGTGACATTTTGTTTGGCAAATCCTTTGGCTGCATTTAAATGACAATGACTTACCGGTGCTGCAGCGCAAGGTGCCCATGTGGTCACGTCGCAGAGAACAGGGAGTGCGGACAATGACAGCAATGGGATTCCTCGCCTCCGTCTATTGACCTTAAGAAGTTTTTATGCTTCCAGCAAATTTCACCATCGTTGGTAGTTTCAAAATCAGTTGTTTTAGTGTGACTATCTTCATGTAGTTTGAATTAATGGTATTACATATTGTAGCTGAATTAACAAAAGCCATTTTCAAAAATAAAGCGACACCTGCCATATTGGAAAGCAGACAGATTAGTTCAACAGACAGCCTTAATTGTGGAACAGTTAAAGGATAACTAATTCATTAAAATATGTGTTAGGTTGGTGTGGTGATCATATCCTCCGCTCCAGAAGCATCCCTTCCTCTATTGAGTTTAAAGCCCTCTCTCCTTCCCTAGTTATGTAGTTTGCAAGAACGTTGCTGGCAGCAGGTTCAGATGTAGATCATCCCAACGGTACAGCCCCCACTTTCTCCAGAACTGATTTTAATGTCCCACAAGCTGAAACATACCTCTTCCACCAGTCTTTCAAACCATGTATTCATCTCTCTAATGTGATGTGCACTATGCAAATTTGCACGCGGCTGCGGTAATCATCTCCAGATTATAACCTTGTGTGTTCTGTTGTTTAATTCAGTGTCTATTTCCTGATAATGTCTGTGCAGAAGCTGCTTCTTCATTCTACCTATGTCATTGGTACCGACATGGTCCACAACAATGGGATCCTCCTCACAATCACGGTCATCTCCAGCCAGATGTCCTGAACTCTGGCATGGGGCAGGCAACACAGCCAACTGCACTCTCACTCCTTGTTACAGAGAAAATTGTCAATCCCTCTGATGAAGGAGCAGCACTCCGAAAGCTCGTGCTACCAAATAAACCTGCTGGACTTGAACCTGGTGTTGTGAGAATTCTTACGTTGCCTACCCCAGTCCAACGCCGGCATCTTCACATCATCAATGCCTCTCACTGTACTGTCACTTACTCCCACTAATTTACTCTGTGCCTCTCCCATCCCAGCCCCTCACCTCCCCCCACGGCCCACTGAACAGCTTCCTATACCACAGTGCCACAGTCAGTCACATCATGTGTGTCCAACTGACGCACATTTTAGACGGCTTGACAGCTCTGGAGCGGCGGGAGAATTCACTTTGGAGCATCCACGATGCTGAAGATGTCGTGGATATCACGTTCAGTGAGTTGGTCACACCGCAGATAACAGTTACTGAGGGAGATAGAGAATGGGTGACCACCAGACAGAGGAAGAGTCGGAAGGCAGTGTAGGGGTCCCCTGCAATCATCTCCCTCCAAAGCAGATATACCATTTTGGATACTGTTGGGGGAGATGGCTCACCGGGGGAAGGTGGCAGCAGCCAGGTTCATGGCACCCTGGCTGGCTCTGCTGGACAGGAGGGCAGGAAAAAGAGTGGCAGAGCGACAGTGATAGGGGACTCAATTGTAAGGGGAATAGACGGGTGTTTCTGTGGATGCAAACAAGACTCCAGGATGGTATGTTGCCTCCCTGGTGCAAGGGTCAACTGTGTCTCAGAGCAGCTGCAGGACATTCTGGAGGGGGAGGGTGAACAACCAGCTGTCGTGGGGCATATAGGCACCAACACTGTAGGTAAAAAATGGGATGAAGTCCGACAATCTGAATTTAAGGAGTTAGGAGTTAAACTAAAATGTAGGAGCTCAAAGGTAGTAATCTCAGGATTACTGCCAGTGCCACGTGTTAGTCAGAGTAGGAATGTCAGGAGACTCAAGATGAATATGTGGCTTGAGAGATGGTGCAAGATGGAGGGATTCAAATTCCTGGGATATTGGAACCGGTTCTGAAGGAGATGGGACGAGTACAAAACAGACGGTCTGTACCTGGGCAGGACTGGAACCAATGTCCTGAGGGGAATGTTTGCTCGTGCTGTTGGGGAGGGGTTTAAATTAATGTGGCGCGGGGATGGGGACCGACGCAGGAAGTCAGAGGGAAGTAAAGTGGGGACAGAAACTAAAGGCAGCAAAAGGAGAAGTGGAAGACAGAAAAACCGAAGACAAAAATCAAAAAGGGCCAGAGTACAGGGTACAGAGACTGTGGAGAACTCAGTGAATGGGTCCTGGAAAGGGCCAGAGTACAGAGTACAGAGACTGTGAGAACTCAGTGAATGGGTCCAGTAAAGGGCCCGAGTACAGAGTACAGAGACTGTGGGGAACTCAGTGAATGGGTCCAGTAAAGGGCCAGAATACAGAGACTGTGGAGAACTCAGTGAACGGGTCCAGTAAAGGGCCAGAGTACAGAGTACAGAGACTGTGGGGAACTCAGTGAATGGGTCCAGTAAAGGGCCAGAGTACAGAGTACAGAGACTGTGGAGAACTCAGTGAATGGGTCCAGTAAAGAGCCAGAGTACAGAGTACAGAGACTGTGGAGAACTCAGTGAATGGGTCCAGAAAAGGGCCAGAGTACAGAGTACAGAGACTGTGGAGAACTCAGTGATTGGCTCCAGTAAAGGGCCAGAGTACAGAGTACAGAGGCTGTGGAGAACACAGTGAACGGGTCCAGTAAAGGGCCAGAGTACAGAGTACAGAGACTGTGGGGAACTCAGTGAATGGGTCCTGTAAAGGGCCAGAGTACAGAGTACAGAGACTGTGGAGAACTCAGTGAATGGGTCCAGTAAAGGGCCAGAGTACAGAGACTGTGGAGAACTCAGTGAATGGTTCCAGTAAAGGGACAGAGTACAGAGTACAGAGACTGTGGGGAACTCAGTGAATGGGTCCAGTAAAGGGCCAGAGTACAGAGACTGTGGAGAACTCAGTGAATGGGTCCAGTAAAGAGCCAGAGTACAGAGTACAGAGACTGTGGAGAACTCAGTGAATGGGTCCAGTAAAGGGCCAGAGTACAGAGTACAGAGACTGTGGAGAACTCAGTGAATAGAACATAGAACATAGAACATTACAGCGCAGAACAGGCCCTTCGGCCCACGATGTTGCACCGACCAGTTAAAAAAAAAACTGTGACCCTCCAACCTAAACCAATTTCTTTTCGTCCATGAACCTATCTACGGATCTCTTAAACGCCCCCAAACTAGGCGCATTTACAACTGATGCTGGCAGGGCATTCCAATCCCTCACCACCCTCTGGGTAAAGAACCTACCCCTGACATCGGTTCTATAACTACCCCCCCTCAATTTAAAGCCATGCCCCCTCGTGCTGGATTTCTCCATCAGAGGAAAAAGGCTATCACTATCCACCCTATCTAAACCTCTAATCATCTTATATGTTTCAATAAGATCCCCTCTTAGCCGCCGCCTTTCCAGCGAAAACAATCCCAAATCCCTCAGCCTCTCCTCATAGGATCTCCCCTCCATACCAGGCAACATCCTGGTAAACCTCCTCTGCACCCTCTCCAAAGCCTCCACATCCTTCCTGTAATGTGGGGACCAGAACTGCACACAGTACTCCAAGTGCGGCCGCACCAGAGTTGTGTACAGTTGCAACATAACGCTACGACTCCTAAATTCAATCCCCCTACCAATAAACGCCAAGACACCATATGCCTTCTTAACAACCTTATCTACTTGATTCCCAACTTTCAGGGATCTATGCACACATACACCTAGATCCCTCTGCTCCTCCACACTATTCAAAGTCCTCCCGTTAGCCCTATACTCAACACATCTGTTATTCCTACCAAAGTGAATTACCTCACACTTCTCCGCATTAAACTCCATCCGCCACCTCTCGGCCCAACTTTGCAACCTGTCTAAGTCTTCCTGCAAACTACGACACCCTTCCTCACTGTCTACCACACCACCGACTTTGGTGTCATCAGCAAATTTGCTAATCCACCCAACTATACCCTCATCCAGATCATTAATAAATATTACAAACAGCAGTGGCCCCAAAACAGATCCCTGAGGTACACCACTTGTAACCGCACTCCATGATGAATATTTACTATCAACCACCACCCTCTGTTTCCTATCCGCTAGCCAATTCCTGATCCAATTTCCTAGATCACCCCCAATCCCATACATCTGCATTTTCTGCAGAAGCCTACCATGGTGAACCTTATCAAACGCCTTACTAAAATCCATATATACCACGTCCACTGCCTTGCCCCCATCCACCTCCTTGGTCACTTTCTCAAAGAACTCAATAAGGTTAGTAAGGCACGACCTACCTGCCACAAAACCATGCTGACTATCACCTATCAATTCATTACTCTCCAAATAACTATAAATCCTATCCCTTATAATTTTTTCCAACATCTTGCCGACAACAGAAGTGAGACTCACCGGTCTATAATTCCCGGGGAAGTCTCTGTTCCCCTTCTTAAACAATGGGACAACATTCGCTAACCTCCAATCTTCTGGTACTATACCAGAGGCCAACGACGACCTGAAGATCAGAGCCAGAGGCTCTGCAATCACTTCTCTTGCCTCCCAGAGAATCCTTGGATAAATCCCATCCGGACCAGGGGATTTATCTATTTTCAGACCCTCCAGAATATCCTGCACATCCTCCTTATCAACTGTAATACTGTCTATTCTACTCCCCTGCAACCCAGTGTCCTCCTCAGCTATATTCATGTCCCCTTGCGTGAACACCGAAGAGAAATATTGGTTCAATGCTTCACCAATCTCCTCCGGTTCCACACATAACTTCCCTCTGCCATCTATAACTGGCCCTAAACTTGCCCTAACCAACCTTCTGTTCTTGACATACCTATAGAACGCCTTAGGATTCTCTTTAACCCTATCCGCCAAAGTCTTCTCATGTCCCCTTTTAGCCCTTCTAAGCTCGCTCTTCAACTCCCTCTTAGCCAATCTAAAGCTTTCTAGTGCACTACCCGAGTGCTCACGTCTCATCCGAACATAAGCCTCCTTTTTCTTTTTAACCAACAAAGAAACTTTTTTGGTGCACCACGGTTCCCTAGCCCTACCAATTCCTCCTTGCCTGACAGGGACATACCTATCACAGACTCGCAGTAGCTGCTCCTTGAAAAAACTCCACATGTCGGACGTTCCCAGTCCCTGTAATCTCCTAGTCCAACCTATGTTTCCTAATTCTCTCCTAATAGCCTCATAATTACCCTTCCCCCAGCTAAAACCACTGGCCCGAGGTTCATGCCTATCCCTTTCCATCACTAAGGTGAACGTAACCGAATTGTGGTCACTATCACCAAAATGCACACCAACTTCCAAGTCTAGCACCTGGTCTGGCTCATTTCCCAGCACCAGATCCAATATAGCCTCACCTCTAGTTGGCCTGTCTACATACTGAGTCAAAAAACCTTCCTGCACGCTTTGAACAAAAACTGACCCCTCTAACGAGCTAGAGCTATAACAATTCCAGTCAATATTAGTCAAGTTAAAATCCCCCATAACAATTGCCCTATTACTTTCACTCCTAAGCAGGATTGACTCCGCAATCCTTTCCTCAACCTCTCTAGAACTTTTAGGAGGTCTATAAAAGACTCCCAACAGGGTGACCTCTCCTCTCCTATTTCTAATCTCCGCCCATACTACCTCAACAGATAAGTCCTCATCAAACCTCCTCTCTGACACTGTGATACAATCTCTGACCAATAATGCTACCCCTCCCCCTCTTCTACCTCCTTCCCTACTTCGACTAAAACATTTGAACCCCGGGACCTGCAGCATCCATTCCTGCCCCTGCTCTATCCATGTCTCTGAAATAGCCACAACATCGAAGTCCCAGGTACTGATCCACGCTGCAAGTTCACCCACTTTATTGCGAATACTCCTGGCATTGAAGTATACACATTTCAAACCCTGCTCCACCCCACCTCTGCAATGCCGTGCATTGCAGTCCCCATCCATGCATCCCTCACTTTCAGCCCCACTACTCAGGATCCCTCCCCCCCCCCCCCCCCCGAATCAGTTTAAACCTCCCTGCATGGCCTTAGCAAATTTACCCCCCAGGATATTGGTCCCCTTCTGATTAAGGTGTAGACCATCCTTCTCATAGAGGTCACACCTTCCCCAGTACGAGCCCCAATTGCTTAAGTACCTGAACCCCTCCCTCCTGCACCATCCCCTCAGCCATGAATTCAAACCTTCCCTCTCCCTATTCCTCTCTAAACTATCCCGTGGTGCAGGCAAGAGTCCAGAGATAACCACTCTGTCAGTCTTGGCCTTTAGTTTCCACCCCAACTCCATAAATCCCTGCCTAATATCCCCTTCCCCTATCCTCCCTATGTCGTGTGTCCCCACATGTACAATAACTTGTGGTTTATCTCCCTCCCCCCTAAGAGTCCTGAATACCCTGTCAGACACATCCCGGACCCCAGCCCCTGGTAGGCAACACACCAACCCTGAGTCCCTACCTTTAGTTCCGACCCTCCTATCTGTCCCCTTAATTGTGGAGTCCCCAATCACAAGGCCCAGTCTTTTACAGCCCCTAACCACCTGAGCTTTCTCACTCGGCTCACCCCCAGAGATCTGCTCTCTATGCTCAGTTGATTCCTCCTCAACTGTAGCCTCCAGCACCGAAAACCTATTATGGAGGGGAACCGCCCCAGGGGATTGTCTTCCCGATTGCTTCTTACCCCTCCTCCTTTTTTACCTTTTGGACGTAAGTAAGAATTCAGTAAAAAGGGGAACAGAAAGCTGAGACTCTGAAGAATACAGCTACACAGTTACACCGGGGGCAGCACAGTGGGCAGCACTGTTGCGAGAGACCTGGTCTCAATTCCCGGCTTGGGACACTGTCTGTGCAGAGTCTGCATGTTTTTCCCATGTCCGTGTGGAATTCCTCCAGGTGCTGCGGTTTCCTCCCACACTCCAAAGATGTGTAGGTTAGCTGGATTGGCCATGGTGAATTGCCGGTTAGTGTCAGGGGAATCAGTAGGGTAAATGCATGGAGTTGCAGGGATAGTGTCCAGGTGAGGTGGGATTGTTGTCGTGCAGACTCCATGGGCCGAATGGCCTCCTTCTGCACTGTCAGGATTCTATCAACAGTCTTATTCAAATTCCAGTTGGTGAGAATAGTCTTATAAGCACTTTCGTAGACTCATAGAACATAGAATATTACAGCGCAGTACAGGCCCTTCGGCCCTCGATGTTGCGCCGACCAGTGCTTTCAATCTAAAGCCCCTCTAATCTACACTATTCCAATATCAGCCATATGTTTATCCAATAACCACTTGAACGCTCTCAACGTTGACGAGTCCACCACTGCAGGAGGCAGGGCATTCCACGCCCTTACTACTCTCTGAGTAAAGAACCTACCTCAAACATCTGTCCTATATCTCTCACCCCTCAATTTAAAGCTATGTCCCCTCGTGCTAGCCAACACCATCCGAGGAAAAAGGCTCTCACTATCCACCCTATCTAATCCTCTGATCATCTTGTATGCCTCTATTAAGTCACCTCTTAACCTCCTTCTCTCCAATGAAAACAACCTCAAGCCCCTCAGCCTTTCCTCATACGATTTTCCCCCCATACCAGGCAACATCCTGGGAAATGTCCTCTGCACACTTTCCAACACTTCCACATCTTTCCAATAATATGGCGACCGGAACTGTACGCAATACTCCAAATGCGGCCGCACCAGAGTTTTGTACAGTTGCAGCATGACCTCCTGGCTCCGAAACTCAATCCCTCTACCAATAAAAGCTAACACACCGTATGCCTTCTTAACAACCCTATCAACCTGGGTGCCAACTTTCAGGGATCTATGCACATGGACACCCAGATCCCTCTGTTCATCCACACTACCAAGTATCTTACCGTTAGCCCAGTACTCTGTATTCCATAGTATTCATAGAATCCCTGCAGTGCAGAAGGAGGTTATTTGGCCCATCGAGTCCGCACTGACCACATTCCAACCCAGGCCCTCTCCCCATAACCCCACATATTTACCCTACTACCCCCCTGCTAATTTCTTGTCAATTATCTCTTACAGATGTTTATTGATCAAATGCCAGAAATAATACTCAAGGCAAAACTGCTATCACTGTATAAAGGGCAAAACACATGAATTCTGACACTCTTCCAAAGCACTGTGGAAATCCAAATCTGTGTCCCTCTGAAGGTCTATTTCAATGTCTCAGTGTGTATGGATGAACATTTCTGTTGTGGTGTCTTTTCATGCTAATGTTTCACAATATCTGTGTTTAATTGTGATTCTATTTCACAATCACTTTGTTTGCCTCCGATTCTCCCTATGCCCCAGTGTGTATCTGTGATTCTCTCTCTGTGTCCCTGTGTGTATCTGTGATTCTCTCTCTGTGTCCCTGTGTGTATCTGTGATTCTCTCTCTGTGTCCCTGTGTGTTTCTGTGATTCTCTATCTGTGTCCCTGTGTGTGTCTGTGATTCTCTCTCTGTGTCCCTGTGTGTGTCTGTGATTCTCTCTCTGTGTTCCTGTGTGTATATGTGATTCTCTCTCTGTGTCCCTGTGTGTTCCTGTGATTGTGTGTTCTTGTGTGTTTCTCTATTTAATTTCCCATCTCTCTGTCCATGTATAGTATCTTTGAAAACAAATATAACTTAGTGCACCTCTCGGATATCACCTGAAGCATTCACTCTGTCCACCTTTGTGCAGTTTTCCAACTGAGTGTTCTTTCAGTGAAGGAGCATTTTCCCTCCTGTGACGGCTCCTTACACACCTCAAATGAGGAACCCGGAAGGACAAGGACATTGGATAGATTACAAAATCACCACCTGAAAGTTCATTTCCGAGTCACACACCATCCTGACTTGGAATCTATGTAGTCATTGCTTCACTATCGCTGAGTCAAATCCAGTAACTCCCTCCTGAACTGCAAGGCCAGCAGGAATGAGCCATCACATGTTGCCCTTGAGAATGTGATGGTGAGCTGCTTTTTGACATTGCTGCCGTCCATTGGGTGTTGGGGAGGAAGTGTCTGGATTTGACTCAGTGACAGCAATGGAACAGTGATAGCGTTCCAAGTCAGCATGGTGTGTGTATTGGAGGTGATGTTGCTGATGGTGATGTTCTCAGTTTCTGCTCTGTCTAGGAATAGTGTTTACTGGTTAGGAAGGTGCTGTTGAAGGAGTCTTGGTGAGTTCCTGCAGTGGATCTTGTTGGTGATATGCACGGCAGTCTGTGATTCTCAGTCTGTGATTCTGCCACACGACATTACTCTGTGTGTAAATATAATACCCAAGCATTGTTCCTTTGTAAATATGTGATTCTTGTTTCTGTCCCTGTGTGTATCTGTGATTCTCTCTCTGTGTCCCTGTGTGTATCTATGATTCTCTCTCTGTGTGTCCCTGTGTGTATCTGTGATTCTCTCTCTGTGTGTCCCTGTGTGTATCTGTGATTCTCTCTCTGTGTCCCTGTGTGTATCTGTGATTCTCTCTCTGTGTCCCTGTGTGTGTCTGTGATTCTCTCTGTGTGTCCCTGTGTGTATCTGTGGTTCTCTCTCTGTGTCCCTGTGTGTATCTGTGATTCTCTCTCTCTGTCCCTGTGTGTATCTGAGATTCTATCTCTCTGTGTCCCTGTGTGTGTCCACTACCAAATCCAATGTGGCCTCACCTCTTGTCGGCCTATCCACATATTGTGTCAGGAAACCCTCCTGCACACACTGCACAAAAACTGCCCCATCTGAACGATTCGACATACAAAGGTTCCAATCAATATTTGGAAAGTTAAAGTCCCCCATGACAACGACCCTGTGACCCCCACACCTATCCATAATCTGCTTAGCAATTTCTTCCTCCACATCTCTATTACTATTTGGGGGCCTATAGAAAACTCCTAACAACGTGACCGCTCCTTTCCTATTTCTAACTTCAGCCCATATTACCTCAGTATACAGATCCCCCTCGAAGTGCCTTTCTGCAGCCGTTAAAATATCCTTGATTAACAATGCTACTCCTCCACCTCTTTTACCAGCTTCCCTACACTTACTGAAACATCTATACCCCGAACGTCCAACTATTCCTGTCCTTGTTCTACCCATGTCTCCGTAATGGCCACAACATCGTAGTCCCAAGTACCAATCCACGCCCCAAGTTCATCTACCTTGTTCTGGATGCTCCTTGCATTGAAGTAGACACACTTCAACCCACCTTCCTGTCTACTGGTACCCACCCTTGACCTTGATACCTTCCCCAATAACTCACTACCCTCAACACTGACTTCCAGACTACCACTCCTTTTCCCACCCCCTGGACAAATTAGTTTAAACCCCCCTGAAGAGCCATAGCAAATTTCCCTCCCAGGATATTGGTGCCCCTCTGGTTCAGGTGCACCCCGTCCTGTTGGTACAGGTCCCACCTTCCCCAGAAAGTGTTCCAATTATCCACATAGCTGAAACCCTCCCTCCTACACCATCCCTGCAACCACATTGTTTGAACCTTCCAAGCTAAAGGAGAGTGTGTTAGCGGCTGAGATACAGCAAGCAGACTGAAATTCAAAAAATTCAGTGGAGAGACTGGAACGGCAGAATTCTCAACGCTTTTCTTGAGTGAGGTGGGTGTTTAATTATTTGTTGATTTTTTTTCTCTCTGTGAGTTTATGAACAGTGTTTGAAGTTATCTGTCCCAGTGTCTGTCTCCCGCATGGGCTCCCAGATTGTGTTGTATTATACACTTTATAACAGCAGCTTTAACTTTGCTGACAAAGGAGCATTTTCAATCTGGGTTTTGTCTCTTCTGTGGTTAAACAGCCTGACGCCAACTTGCTCCATCTGTTGTTTGTGACGCTTTCCAATTCCCTGGACACCAGCGAGTTTATTGCCCCCGAGACTGACTGAATAACATTTGTTTGCCATTGTGTTGTTTGAGCGGTCAGTCTAGCAGGTCCTTTGCTGAATTAACAATTTTAAACTAACTCTGACCTCCAGGAGGGAAATAAATTAGCTTTCCAAAACTAAATATTGGCTCCGTATGAAACCGTGACTGAAGTGTCAAATATCCTCCCAGAGAAAATAGCTGGAGGAACATTGTCAAAAACCAGAACCTCAGTGAGGCAGGTTCAAACATGTAAAGAAAAAACCTTTTGCATTTCCAGACCAACGCGTTAGTCACTGGGTTTTAATAGATACATTTCGGCGGGAGCGAGTATGTGACTTTCTCAAAGCACCAACACAGCACAGAGCACTCAATCCCAGAAATATGTATTATGCTGCTTTTCTGATATTCCATTTGCAGGAAGTTCTCAAATACAGAATTATTGAATTCATCGTTAAAATCACCAGACCCTATCGGATATGATCAGCATTATTATAAACAGGAGGTGGAATTTCAAGTTGTCCATTATTCACACCAATAAACTGTCATTCAGGAATGTGTTTGCCATTGAACCAAAGGACAGTTAATAATAATGCATTCCATTTGAACGTGTATTGTTTGTAATGGAGGATTTTGGACATTTTCTGAAGACGTGTTCATCGAAGTGTTTTGTCACTCACATGTTGGTGAAATGTCTGCCTTCGCCTATCCCATCACCTGCCTTCCAATCTTGTGTGTGTTTATTCGTTCCACTGAAACCTCTTCCACCAGTCCATGGACACCCATTTGAACCACCTGACATCCTTTTGCATCTATTTTTATTCCCAGGTCTGTTGACTGATCCTGGAACAGAATCGCTTTCTGTGTTGCTGTATCGGCGGATTTGGTTTGACCTGTTTTTGAAGGTCCAGCTTTCTGTGTTATTTTGTTGTGATGTGATTTAATTCCCGTTTAAAGAACGGGGGAAAAACTGCCTTTAGCCGACACAGAATCCAGATTTGTTCAGATTCTGGAAACATGTGTTGTCAGTGGCAACTCACAGACAGACTTTCCACCAGTTTGTTGCTGAAAAACGCCTTTACCCAGGTGCTGCTGCGAGACAATCAAAGGACACGGACTTGTTCGCAGGTTCAAACTTAGTGTTATTAAGAACATTTGCAAGTTAAAGGAAACAATTCTTATAACAGGAATTCAGTGAACTTTTCTCTAAATCTATCTGAATAAGCACTAAAGAGAGATTTAGACTATTGAGTTGGATGAACAGCCATGATCGAAATGAAATGCGGAGCAGGCTCGAATGGACAAAAGGCCTCCTCCTGCTGCTATCTCCTATGTTTCTATGTTTAAACTTGCTCTTGTCCTGAATCATAGCTGTTTTGGTATGTTTTCACCTTCCATTTTCAATAGGGCCGGATCCCCACCTACTGTCCGCTGTGCTGAAAGTCGATGTTTATTTGTTTCCAGGACAAATCTGCTGCAGGATGAAGATGATGGTCACTATGCAAACACAGTAAGAAGTTTAACAACACCAGGTTAAAGTCCAACAGGTTTATTTGGTAGCAAAAGCCACACAAGCTTTCGGAGCTCTAAGCCCCTTCTTCAGGTGAGTGGGAATTCTGTTCACAAACAGGGCATATAAAGACACAGACTCAATTTACATGAATAATGGTTGGAATGCGAATACTTACAACTAATCAAGTCTTTAAGAAACAAAACAATGTGAGTGGAGAGAGCATCAAGACAGGCTAAAAATATGTGTATTGTCTCCAGACAAGACAGCCAGTGAAACTCTGCAGGTCCACGCAACTGTGGGAGTTACAAATAGTGTGACATGAACCCAATATCCCGGTTGAGGCCGTCCTCGTGTGTGCGGAACTTGGCTATCAGTTTCTGCTCAGCGACTCTGCGCTGTCGTGTGTCGTGAAGGCCGCCTTGGAGAACGCTTACCCGAATATCAGAGGCCGAATAGAGTTTTACTGGCTGTCTTGTCTGGAGACAACACACATCTTTTTAGCCTGTCTTGATGCTCTCTCCACTCACATTGTTTTGTTTCTTAAAGACTTGATTAGTTGTAAGTATTCGCATTCCAACC
The DNA here is from genome assembly GCF_964213995.1 of Mustelus asterias. Classification (NCBI taxonomy): domain Eukaryota; kingdom Metazoa; phylum Chordata; class Chondrichthyes; order Carcharhiniformes; family Triakidae; genus Mustelus; species Mustelus asterias. The sequence continues at coordinate 13,566 of NW_027592123.1, forward strand.
ATTATTCATGTAAATTGAGTTTGTATCTTTATATGCTCTGTTTGTGAACAGAATTCCCACTCACCTGAAGAAGGGGCTTGGAGCTCCGAAAGCTTGTATGGCTTTTGCTACCAAATAAACCTGTTGGACTTTAACCTGGTGTTGTTAAACTTCTTACTGTGTTTACCCCAGTCCAACGCCGGCATCTCCACATCATGACTCTGCAAACAGCCAGGCAGGTAAACGCCGCTGCTTCAGATGGCGGCAAAAGACAGAACTCTGGAAAACGGTGTCATAAACTGTCGGATTGTTTGAACCTTGGACATTAAGGGAGAGTGCACCAGCGGCTGAGGTATTACACACAGATTGAGATTCAGAGGATTCAGTGTCCAGACCGGGAAAGCAGAACGTTCCACTCTTCTGTTGGTTGAGGTGAGTGTTTAATCTTTGTTGATTTTCTCGCACGGATTCTGTTTCTGAAGTGACTACCAGACCTGGAAACTGGTCTGGTCTTTCTGCATTTGGACACGCACTGTTTCAGCATCTAATGATTCACAAATCATGCTGAAGATTGTACAGATATCAGCGAACACCTCCACTTCTGAACATGTGCTGCAAGGGTGGTCACTGATCTGATTGGTTGATGTGAAGTATTGTTTTGCGGGTTATCCATTCTAATCATATCGTGCAGAGCTCGCAAAGAGTCGCCACGCTGTCGCATCATCTTATAAAATTGGATATGGCCAATCCTCAGTGAGATCCGTTCCGGATTCTCTTTCCAGTCCCTGTAGTATGGCGACTGGTTGCAAGGATTTTAGGGCCTTGTGTCAAAGTCCGGTTTTGAGAATTAAAGGAACACGGCCAACGGGGGAAAGGCAGCTTGAAAATGATCTGAAACAAAAAATGAAGATGGCGACTGGCACAATGGATAGTTGTCCCACATGAATATTTCAATGGAGAGACAGAGATTTAAAGATGACAGAGACTCAGGGGGGTGCAGTGTACATACTGCTCACTCAGGGTGATTTGGAGTTTGAGAGACTTTACTACAACTGCACTGAAGTTTAGTGTTTGGACTGTGCAGAAGGACAATATCTTTGTATCTCAGCCTGTGCTACCTCTGCACTCATTGCAGTTGGTGGACAATGTAGAGGGAGCTTATCCTTGTAAGTGTTTGATGGGCGCAATCTTGTGGGCGATGTAGTCTGAAGGTGAATTATGGGACCATGTCTAATGCTCTGAATTGAACCTGAATTGCGTTTACCGTTGTGTCTGTTTGCAGGGAAAGCAGGTCCGACATCCTGTAGCAGGATGGTCCTGGAAACAAACAGCGGCGTTTACCTGTGTGTCTGTTTTCTGGGGAATCAGATTCTTCATCCTGCAGCAGGATGGTCCTGGAAACAAACAGTGCCGATTTTAAATGGATAGCAGGTGAGGATCCGCCCCTTTTGACAAAGGGAGTTGAAGTCACCCTCCTTATACTAGCGTTCAGGTGAAGAGCAGGAAATGCTTACTTTGACACTGAAATGTTTAAACATTAAGTTTTGAATACATTAAACACTTGTTTCAAATTCATTATATTAAATTCTAATGCGAACAACTAAAATCCATCTAATTATCATTGGAACATCCTATCATTGTCCCTTGTTGAATATGTAGCGACTGTTCACTGGTAATATGCTTTTTAAAATTTCTGAATCAGTTTGGAATGGGGCAAGTGCTGTCCCAGACCTAATCAAAGGGCATGAAGCCAGGCAATTGGTCGCAGTGTCAGGAGGCGGGCATTTTTGGAACAGTGGCCAAAAATCTCTCAGCTTCTCAGTTATATGGAAAGGAATAAAGAGAGTTCAGTGAACAAGTACTTGAATTGGGGGAAAGACGATTTCAATATCATAAGACAGTTTCCAGCAAACGTAGACTGGGATCAGTTCCTTACAGGTCAATATATATTTGGAATCTGGATGTCTATTAAAGTGCCAGAGTGAGAATGCAGGGCCCGTTGGTTTTCTCTCAGAGTGAAGAGTAAGTTTGGCAAGTCCAGGGAATCCTGGAAGTCAAGAGGTATCGAGGGTTCCATAAAAGGGAGGAAAAGGAGTAAGTGGTATGTGCAGAGCACGGAAAATGAGGGAGGGCCTCAGCAAGCTGCTGAAAAACCAATCAGGAGGGAAAAGAGGGACCACAACATATAATTGGCAGACCACACTAAGGAAAACCGCAAGGCATTTTCTCAGTATGTTGGGTGCGGAAGGATGACCAGGGAAAAGTGGGGCCCATCAGAGCACAAAGGAACCTCTGTGCGAGGAGTCAGAGGACGTGGTTGAGGCCGAACATTATTTTTTCAACTTTATACACAGAGGGGAAACATTTTAAACCTGGAGATTTCAGCAGGAACAGTAAGATTCAAGGACACGTTAAGATCAATAAGAAGGAGGGATTGGATGTGTTAGCGGGAATATTGGTGCATAAACCCCCAGGGCCTGAAGCAATTATACCTCAGTCTTCTGTGGCAGTCACGGAAGGAGATTGCAGGGACACACTGAGGGAGATATCGACATCTTCGCCGAAGTGACCGTGGGATATCTAATGTGATCCCTTTATTCAAGAATGGCAGCAGGGAGTACTGAGGACTAACGTGAACCTGGGGTGCAAGTCCCTTGATCCCTGATGGAGCCGGTGCTGCTAGATATGTTAGTTTAGAAGACATACTGAATGCTTGCCTTCATTATCCAAGACACAGGCTATAGGAGCAGTGGGGTCCAGGCCCATCTCAGATCATTAGTTAATCCACAGATGGAATATTGTGTAAAGTCTGGTCGCCAAACTCTTGAATGGAATAATTCCACTGGAGAGGGCTGAGAGTGAGGTTCAGCAAGGAGTTGTCTGGAACGGGAAATTGCAGCCATTATGGAGAGACAGGGTAATCGGGGTTCACTTTCACTGGAGGCACGGAGGCTGAGGGAAAACTTAATAGAGATACACAAAATTATCAGAAAGGTAGACACGGTATATTGTCAGAATCTCTCCCAATGGCAGATGCGGGGAACAGTGGTTAGCACTGCTGTGTCACAGCACCAAGGAATCCGCTCAGATTCCTGGCGTTTGTCACTGTATCTGTCGAGTTAGCACGTTCTCCCCGTGACTGCCTGGGTTTCCTCCGAGTGCTCCAGTTTCTTCCCACAGTCAGAAAGACGTGCTGGTTAAGTTCATTGACCCGATCAGGCGCCGGAGTGTGGCGACTAGGGGAATTTCACAGTATTTAATTGGAGTGTTAACGTAAGCCTTACTAGTGACGATGAAGTAAACTTTTACTTCATGTGTCTCTGGCAGGTGGGCATGGGAACATGGAGAGGGGAAAGTGGTTAAGAGGGGATATGAGGAAATGTTATTTCACACACAAAATGGTGGGAATATGGAACAGGCGCCTGGACTAGCACTTTAATAGTCAAGGCATAATCCAATACGGATCAAGTGCTGGTAAAGGAGATGATTGCAGATTGGTAATTGATGGCCAGCATGGACATGATGGGCCGAAGGGACTGTTTATGTGCTGACTGACTCTGTAAATCTATGAGAGTTACTGGGAACAGACTAATGGAATAGATTGGAGCTTTGAATCAGAGGTTGTTATTAAGGATCGAATTAAGTTTTCGATAAGAGAATATATTCAGTTTATATTCTCTCCAGATGTAGGTTTAATGCATGAAGAAAGGCCCAAAAAATCCGAAACTGTCGACAATCTGAACACGTGTTTGGTGTAAGATGAAAAAAGTGGGAATGTCGGAGCAGAATGTATTTGTCCAACGCTCGAACCTCTGCTGACATTTAATGTCATCACCTTGTTTCTGCAATCAAACAAATTATTAACGAGCGATAAACGAAATAAAACTTTCCTATCGAGCAGGGAGAATTCTCAGGTAATATTTCCCCTTTTGGACAGGCGCGGATCAAGAAGTTGGGGCAACGTCAGAGAATAAGCCTATTTAAAATGATGATGAGTTTGTATTTCCACTCTCAGTGCGTCAGTAGCCTGTTGGTTTCTGTTTTCAGAGAGAGGTGGTGGCGTTGGGGATTGGGGGCGTTGGGGATTGGGGGCGTTGGGGATTGGGGGCGTTGGGGGCGTTGGGGGCGTTGGGGATTTTGGGGTGGGGGTGGGGACAGGGGAGAGTGGTAGGAATGGCGCTAATCCTCGAATACATTCCAAACTGATTCAGATATTTTTTTAAAAACATATTACCAAGGAACAGTCGCTACATTTTCAACTAGGGACAATGATAGGATGTTCCAATGATAATTTGATGGATTTTAATTGTTTGCATTAGAATTTAATTTAGTGAATTTGAAACAAGTGTTAAACATATTCAAAACGTAATGTTTAAACATTTCAGTGTCAAAATAAACATTACCTGCTCTTCACTTGAACGCTAGTACAAGGAGAGTGACTTCGACTTTTTCCGCTGAGGCTCGGGGAGAAAAAAACCAGAGGGCATGGGTTAAGGGTGAAAGGAGAAAAGTTTAAAGGGAATATTAGGGGGGACTTCTTCACGCAAAGAGTGGTGGGAGTGTGGAATGAGCTGCCGGATAAAGTGGTAAATGCGGGGTCACTTTTAACATTTAAGAAAAACTTGGACGGGTTCATGAATGAGAGGGGTGTGGAGGGATATGGTCCAAGTGCAGGTCAGTGGGACTAGGCATAAAATGGTTTGGCACAGACAAGAAGGGCCAAAAGGCCTGTTTCTGAGCTGTAATTTTCTGTGGTTCTATGGTTCTAACTTCCTTTGTCAATAGGGGCGGATCCTCACCTGCTATCCACTTAAAACCGACACTGTTTGTTTCCAGGACCATTCTGTTGCAGGATGAAGAAGCTGATTCCCTGGAAACAGACACACAGGTAAACGCCGCTGTTTAATTCCGTGCAGGAGACGGGAACGGACAGCAATGAGGAAAACCGGGTCGGAAGTTGTCGGATTGTTTGAACCTTGGAAATTAAAGGAGAGTGTGTTAGCGGCTGAGATACAACAAGCAGACTGAGATACAGAAAATTCAGTGGAGAGACTGGAACGGCAGAATGCTCAACGCTTTTCTTGAGTGAGGTGGGTGTTTAATTATTTGTTGATTTTTTTTCTCTCTGTGAGTTGATGAACAGTGTTTGAAGTTCTCTGTCCCAGTGTCTGTCTCCCGCACGGGCTCCTAGATTGTGTTGTATTATACACTTTATAACAGCAGCTTTAACTTTGCTGACAAAGGAGCATTTTCAATCTGGGTTTTGCCTCCTCTGTGGTTAAACAGCCTGACGCCAACTTGCTCCATCTGTTGTTTGTGACGCTTTCCAATTCCCTGGACACCAGCGAGTTTATTGCCCCCGAGACCGACTGAATAATATTTGTTTCACATCGTGTTGTTTGAGCGGTCAGTTTTAGCAGGTCCTTTGCTGAATTAATAATTTTAAACTAACTCTGAGCCTGCAGGAGGGACATAAATCAGCTTTTCCAAAACTAACTCTTGGCTCCGTATGAAACCGTGACTGAAGTGTCAAATATCCTCCCAGAGAAAATATCTGGATGGACATTGTCAAAAACCAGAACCTCAGTGAGTCAGGTTCAAACATGTAAAGAAAAAACCTTTTGCATTTCCAGACCAACACGTTAGTCACTGAGTTTTTATAGATACATTTCGGGAGCGAGTATGTGACATTCTCAAAGCCCCAACACAGCACAGAGCACTCAATCCCAGAAATATGTATTATGCTGCTTTTCTGATATTCCATTTGCAGGAAGTTCTCAAATACAGAATTACTGAATTCATCATTAAAATCACCAGACCCTATCGGATATGATCAGCATTATTATAAACAGGAGGTGGAATTTCAAGCTGTCCATTATTCACACCAATAAACTGTCATTCAGGAATGTGTTTGCCATTGAACCAAAGGACAGTTAATAATAATGCAATTCCATTTCCTCTCCGCTCAACCATCTCCCTCAACACCCCCCTCACCCCTCTCCCTCTCCCCTCAACCCTCTCTCCCTCTCCTCAACCCGCTCCCTCTCCCCTCAATCCTCTGTCCCTCCCCTCAACCCTCTCCCTCTCCCCCAACCCTCTCCCACTCCCCCAACCCTCTCCCTCACCCCTCAGCCGTCTCCCTCTCCCCTCAACTCTCTCCCTCACCCCTCACCCCTCAACCATCTCCCTCACCCCTCAGCCCTCTCCCTCACCCCTCAACCCTGTCGCTCTCCCCTCAACCCTGTCGCTCTCCCCTCAAACCTCTCCCTCTCCCTCAACTCTCTCCCTCTCCCCTGGAACCTCTCCCTCTTCCCTCAACACTCTCCTTCTCCCCTCAGCACTCTCCCTCTCACCTCAACCCTCTCCCTCTCCCCTCAGACCTCTCCCTCTCCCCTCAGACCTCTCCCTCTCCCCTCAACCCTCTCCCTCTCACCTCAACCCTCTCCCTCTCCCCTCAGACCTCTCCCTCTCCCCTCAGACCTCTCCCTCTCCCCTCAACACTCTCCCTCTCCCCTCAACCCTCTCCCCTCAACCCTCTCCCTCTCCTCTCAACACCCTCCATCTCCCCTCAGCAATCTCCCCCTCCCCTCCGCACTCTCCCTCTCCCCTCCACCCTCTCCCTCTACCCTCAGCACCCTCCCTCTCCCCTCAACCCTCTCCCTCTCCCCTCAACACTCTCCTTCTCCCCTCAGCAATCTCCCCCTCCCCTCCGCACTCTCCCTCCCCCCTAAACACTCTCCCTCTCCCCTCAACCCTCCCCCTCTCCCCTCAACCCTCTCCCTCTCCCCTCAAAACTCCCCCTCTCCCCTCAACACTCTCCCTCTCCCCTCCACACTCTCCCTCTCCCCTCCACTCTCAACCGTCTCCACTCAGCACCCTCCCTCCCCCCTCAACACTCTCCCTCTCCCATCCACTCTCAAACCTCTCCCCTCAGCACTCTCCCTCTCCCCTCAAAACTCTCCCTTTTCCCCCTCAACCCTCTCCCTCTCCCCTCAACACTCTCCCTCCCCCTCAACACTCTCCCCTCAACCCTCTCCCCTCAACACTCTCCCTCTCCCCTCAACACTCTCCCTCTACCCTCTGCACTCTCCCTCCCCCCAAACACTCTCCCACCCCCCTCAACCCTCTCCCTCACCCCTTAACCCTCTCCCTCTCTCCTCAACACTCTCCCTCTCCGCTCAGCACTCTCCCTCTCCCCTCAGACTCTCCCTCTCCCCTCAACACTCTCTCTCTCCCCCCTCAAAACTCTCCTTCTCCCCTCAACCCTCTCCCTCTCCCCCAACCCTCTCCCTCTCCCCTCAACCCTCTCCCTCTCCCCTCAATCCTCTCCCTCTCCCCTCAACCCTCTCCCTCTCCCCTCAACCCTCTCCCCTCAACCCTCTCCCTCTCCCCTCAACCCTCTCTCTCTCCCCTCAACCCTCTCCCTCTCCCCTCAACCCTTCTCCCTCTCCCCTCAACCCTCTCCCTCTCTCCTCAACAGTCACCCTCTCCGCTCAGCACTCTCCCTCTCCCCTCAACCCTCTCCCTCTCCCCTCAACCCTCTCCCTCTCCCCTCAACCCTCTCCCTCTCCCCTCAACCCTCTCCCTCTCCCCTCAACCCTCTCCCTCTCCCCTCAACCCTCTCCCTCTGCCCTCAATCCTCTCCCTCTCCCCTCAACCCTCTCCCTCTCCCCTCAACCCTCTCCCTCTCCCCTCAACCCTCTCCCCTCAACACTCTCCCTCTCCCCCAACACTCTCCCTCTACCCTCAGCACTCTCCCTCCCCCCAAACACTCTCCCTCCCCGCTCAACCCTCTCCCTCACCCCTCAACCCTCTCCCTCTCTCCTCAACAGTCTCCCTCTCCGCTCAGCACTCTCCCTCTCCCCTCAAACTCTCCCTCTCCCCTCAACACTCTCTCTCCCCCCTCAAAACTCTCCCTCTCCCCTCAACCCTCTCCCTCTCCCCTCAACCCTCTCCCTCTCCCCTCAACCCTCTCCCTCTCCCCTCAATTCTCTCCCTCTCCCCTCAACCCTCTCCCTCTCCCCTCAGCACTCTCCCTCACCCCTCAACCCTCTCCCTCTGCCCTCAATTCTCTCCCCCTCCCTTCAACACTCTCCCTCTCCCCTCAAACCTCTCCCTCTCCCGTCAACCCTCTCCCTCTCTCCTCAAGCCTCTCCCTCCCCCTCAAGCCTCTCCCTCACCCCTCAACCCGCTCCCCTCAGCACCCTCGCTCTCCCCTCAACCCTCTCCCTCACCCCACAACCCTCTCACTCTCCCCTCAACACTCTCGCTCTCCCCACCCAACACTCCCCTCTCCCCTCAACACACTCCCTCTCGCCTCAGCACTCTCACTCTCCCCTCAACCCTCTCCCCTCAACCCTCTCCCTCACCCCACAACCCTCTTACTCTCCCCTCAACACTCTCGCTCTCCCCACCCAACACTCCCCTCTCCCCTCAACACACTCCCTCTCGCCTCAGCACTCTCACTCTCCCCTCAACCCTCTCCCCTCAACCCTTTCCCTCTCCCCTCAACACTCTCCCTCTCCCCTCAACACACTCCCTCTCCCCTCAACACACTCCCTCTCAACTCAACCCTCTCCCTCTCCCTTCAAAACTCTCCCTCTCCCCTCAACATTCTTCCTCTCCCCTCAACCCTCTCCCTCTCCCCTCAACCCTCTCCCTGTCCCCTCAACACTCTCCCTCTCCCCTCAACCCTCTCCCTCTCCCCTCAACCCTCTCCCTGTCCCCTCAGCACTCTCCCAGGGGTGGCACGGTGGCACAGTGGTTGGCACTGCTGCCTCACAGCGTCACGTACCCGGGTTCAATTCCGGGCTTGGGTCACTCTCTGTGTTTCCCCCGTGTCTGCGTGGGTTTCCTGTTGGTCTCCAGTTCCCTCGCAATGTCTCAGAGACTTACTGTCGAGGTGAGTTGACCCGTACAGGTGCCGGCGTCTGACAACTCGGGGAATTTCACAGCAACTTCATTGCAGTGTCAATGTACGCCTTACTTGTGACTAATCAGTAAACTTTACCTCTCCCCTCCACACACTCTCTCTCCCCTCAACACTCCCCTCTCTCACAAAACCCCCCCTCTGAATTCAGCACACCCCGGCACGCATCAGCACTCCCATATTTACACTCCCCCTGTCACATTCACACTCCCCCTGTCACATTCACACTCCCCCTCTCACATTCACACTCCCCCTCTCACATTCACACTCCCCCTCTCACATTCACACTCCCACTCTCACATTCACACTCCCACTCTCACATTCACACTCCCACTCTCACATTCACACTCCCCCTGTCACATTCACACTCCCCCTGTCACATTCACACTCCCCCTGTCACATTCACACTCCCCCTCTCACATTCACACTCCCCCTCTCACATTCACACTCCCCCTGTCACATTCACACTCCCCCTCTCACATTCACACTCCCCCTCTCACATTCACACTCCCCCTCTCACATTCACACTCCCCCTCTCACATTCACACTCCTCCTCTCACATTCACACTCCCCCTCTCACATTCACACTCCCCCTCTCACATTCACACTCCCCCTCTCACGTTCACACTCCCCCTCTCACATTCACACTCCCACTCTCACATTCACACTCCCCCTCTCACCTCAACTGCCCCCGCCCCCCTTCATCTGTACTCGACCCCTCTCATCTCAATGTTCCCCCGCCCGCCCGCTTCCAAACTTGCCCTCTCAATCAGAGGATGTTATTTTAAGGTACAACGCAACAGCTACAACACTGATGAAGCAGCTGAAGTTGGTTGTCTGAGGACACGGCACTGGGAACCTCCTGAAGCGACGCCCTGGAACTGAGAAAGTTCTCCTCCAATAAGCATTGCTGTCTATTTAATGCGATTCTATCTCTGTGTTCCTGTGTGTGCCTGTGACTCTCTCTATGAGTCCCTGTGTGTGTCTGTGATTCTCTCTCTGTGTCCCTGTGTGTATCTGTGATTCTCTCTGTGTCCCTGTGTGTACCTGTGATTCTCTCTCTGTGTCCCTTCGTGTATCTGTGATTCTCTCTATGAGTCCCTGTGTGTGTCTGTGATTCTCTCTCTGTGTCCCTGTGTGTTTCTGTGATTCTCTCTGTGTCCCTGTGTGTTTCTGTGATTCTCTCTGTGTCCCTGTGTGTATCTGTGATTCTCTCTGTGTCCCTGTGTGTTTCTGTGATTCTCTCTGTGTCCCTGTGTGTACCTGTGATTCTCTCCCTGTGTCCCATCGTGTATCTGTGATTCTCTCTGTGTCCCTGTGTGTACCTGTGATTCTCTCTGTGTTCCTGTGTGTATGTGTGATTGTCTCTGTGTTCCTGTGTGTTTCTGTGATTCTCTCTCTGTGTCTCTGTGTGGTTCTGTGATTCTCTCTGTGTTCCTGTGTGTATGTGTGATTCTCTCTGTGTCCCTGTGTGTATCTATGAATCTCTCTGTGTCCCTGTGTGTATCAGTGATTCGTTCTCTGTGTCCCTGTGTGTATCTTTGATTCTCTCTCTCTGTGTCCCTGTGTGTATGTATGATTCTCTGTGTCCCTGTGTGTATCTGTGAATCTCTCTGTGTCCCTGTGTGTTTCTGTGATTCTCTCTGTGTCCCTGTGTGTATCTGTGATTCTCTCTGTGTCCCTGTGTGTTTCTGTGATTCTCTCTGTGTCCCTGTGTGTATCAGTGATTCGTTCTCTGTGTCCCTGTGTGTATCTGTGATTCTCTCTGTGTGTCCCTGTGTGTATCTGTGATTCTCTCTGTGTCCCTGTGTGTTTCTGTGATTCTGTCTGTGTCCCTGTGTGTATCAGTGATTCGTTCTCTGTGTCCCTGTGTGTATCTGTGATTCTCTCTCTGTGTCCCTGTGTGTATCAGTCATTCGTTCTCTGTGTCCCTGTGTGTATCTGTGATTCTCTCTCTGTGTCCCTGTGTGTATGTATGATTCTCTGTGTCCCTGTGTGTATCTGTGATTCTCTCTCTGTGTCCCTGTGTGTATGTATCATTTTCTGTGTCCATGTGTGTATCTGTGATTCTCTCTGTGTCCCTGTGTGTTTCTGTGATTCTCTCTGTGTCCCTGTGTGTATCTGTGATTCTCTCTGTGTCCCTGTGTGTATCTGTGAATCTCTTTCTGTGTCCCTGTATGTATCAGTGATTCTTTCTCTGTGTCCCTGTGTCTATCTGTGATTCTCTCTATGTCACTTCCTTGCTCTATGTCTCTCTGTCTCTCTCTCTCTCTGTTGGGGTCACTCTCTGTCTTTTTCCAGGTCACTGTCTCTTTGTCTCGGTCACTCTCTGTCTGGGACACTCACATTGTCTCTATCTGGGTCACTCTGTCTCTGTTTGGGTCATTATCTTTCTCTGTGGATCACTCTGTATATGCCTTGGTCGCTCTCTCTCTCTCTCTCTCTCTCTCTCTGTAAGTGTCACTCCTTCTCTGTCTGGGTCACTCACTCCCTCTGCTTTGGTCGCTCTTTCTGCCTGAGTCACTCACTCTCTCTGCTTCGGTCACTTCTCTCACTGCCTCAGTGACTCTCTCTCTGATTGGGTTACTCTCTCTCTCTGTCTGGATAACTCTCTCTCTGTCTGCTTCACTCTCTCTCTCTCTGTCTTGTTCATTCTGTCTCTGTCTGGGTCACTCTCTCTCTGGGTATATCTCTCTCAGTCTGGTTCACCCACTGTCCGTCTGTGTGTCTCAGTTGTGTTTTGGTCTCATTATCTGTGTGGATCTCTCAATCAGTCTGTCTGTTCTACTTCTGTCGGCAAGTGTGTAATATCTTCTAATTCCCATGTTTGTTAGATGCAAATATTAATTTGCTGCACAGAAATGTAGGTACGCTGAAACATTTACATTTCATTTTCCACAATGGGAAATATGTTTTGATCTATGTTTTAAATTTCATGTATTTTGTATAACTTGAATGGGGCGTGGGAGGGGTGTGGAAGACCTTTAATTAAAAGATGGGACCATCTCTCCCACACAGAATTATTATCTGAGCTGCAGCTAGAGAAGAATGTCGATAAAGGAAAAGTAGCTTTAGAAACTACCTCATTCACCCTCTTATTCTCTGTCTGGGTGCACCTCTGTCTGTCTCAGTCCATCTCTGATGCTCTTTGGCTTCGTCTGGATATCTCCAGTATTTCTGTCTGGCTCTCTCAGCCTCTATCTTGCTCACTCCACAGTCTATGTCTGATTCTCTGACTCAGACATGTATCCCTGATTCCCTCTCTGTATCGCTGTGTGTACGTCTGATTCTCTATCAGTGTCTCTGGATGTCCGTCTGATTCTCGACCTGAGTCCGTTTGTGTATTTGTGATTTTCTCTCTGTATTCATGTGTGTATCTGTGATTCTCTCTCTGTGTCCCTTGTGTATCTGTGATTCTCTCTCTGTGTCCCTGTGCGTATCTGTGATTCTCTCTCTGTCTCCCTGTGTGTATCTGTGATTCTCTCCCTGTGTGTCCCTGTGTGTTTCTGTGATTCTCTCTCTCTGTGTCCCTTGTGTATCTCTGATTCTCTCTCTGTGCGTCCCTGTGTGTATCTCTGATTCTCTGTGTGTGAGTGTGTGTCCCGGTGTATATCTGTGATTTTCTCTCTCTGTGTCCCTGTCTGTTTCTGTGATTCTCTCTGTGTCCCTGTGTGTATCTGTGATTCTCTCTCTCTGTGTTCCTGTGCGTTTCTGTGATTTTCTCTGCGTTACTGTGTGTATCTGTGTTTGTCTTTCCCTTTCTGTCCCTGAACAGTGTCTTTAAAAGCAAAGATAACTTAATGAATGACTCGGATATCGCCTTTAACATTCCCTCTGTAACCTCTGCACAGTTTTCCAGCAGTGTGTTCTATCTACAAACTGCAGGGAAGAAGCATTTCCCTCCTGTGACGGCTCCTTACACACCTCCAATCAGTAACCTGGAAGGACAAGGATGTGAGAATCATTATAACGTCACCACCTGAAAGTTCATCTCCGAGTCACACACCATCCTGACTTGGAATCCATATCGTCGTTCCATCACTGTCGCTGAGTCAAATCCAGTAACTCCCTCCTGAACTGCAAGGCCAGCAGGAGTGAGCCATCACATATTGCTCTTGAGAATTTGATGGTGAGCTGCTTTTTGACATTGCTGCTTTCCAGTGGGTGTTGGGGAGGGAGTGTCTGGATTTGACTCAGTGACAGCAATGGAACAGTGATAGCGTTCCAAGTCAGCATGGTGTCTGTATTGGAGGTGATGTTGCTGATGGTGATGTTCTCAGTCTCTGCTCTGTCTAGGAATAGTGTTTACTGGTTAGGAAGGTGCTGTTGAAGGAGTCTTGGTGAATTCCTGCAGTGGATCTTGTTAGTCGGACAGACTGCAGTCCCTGTACAATGGTGATGGACGAGGTTAATGTTTATAGTCTGGGATGCGGTGACACTCTAATTCCCCTCTGTACCTGTGGTTAGCTGTGTTTGCTTTTCTGTCAATCCATCTTTGCCTCTCGGTTGCATTCTGTCTCTCTCAACTGTCTGTAACTATGATTCTCCCACACTCCCTTATCTCTGTGCAAATATAATTCCCAAGCATCATACATTTGTTCATGTGTGAATTCTGTTTCTGTCACTGTGTGTGTATGTGTTAATCTCTCTCTGTGTCACGTGTGTATCTGTTACTCTTTCTCTGTGTTTTTGTGTGTATCAGTGACCCTCTCTCTGTGTACCTGTGCACATCTGTGATCTCTTTCCCTCCCTTTTTCACCTGTATAGTGGCTTTAAAAGCAAGGCTAACTGAGTGAACCACTCAAATATCATGGTAAACATGCTCTCTGTCCGCCTCTGTGCAATTTTCTGGCAGTGTGTGCTATCTGCACAAGACAGGGAAGGAGCATTTTCCCTCCTGTGACGGCACCTTACACACCTCCGATCAGTAACCTGCAAGGACCAGGATATGAGACACATTACAACATCACCACCTGAAAGTTCGTCTCCGAGTCACACACCATCCTGACCTGGAATCCATATTGTCGTTCCTTCAGTGTCGCTGAGTCAAATCCAGTAACTCCCTCCTGAACTGCAAGGCCAGCAGGAATGAGCCATCACATATTGCCCTTGAGAATGTGATGGTGAGCTGCTTTTTGACATTGCTGCTGTCCATTGGGTGTTGGGGAGGAAGTGTCTCGATTTGACTCAGTGACAGCAATGGAAGAGTGATAGCGTTCCAAGTCAGCATGGTGTGTGTATTGGAGGTGATGTTGCTGCTGGTGATGTTCTCAGTTTCTGCTCTGTCTAGGAATAGTGTTTACTGGTTAGGAAGGTGCTGTTGAAGGAGTCTTGGTGAATTCCTGCAGTGGATCTTGTTAGTGGGACAGACTGCAGTCCCTGTACAATGGTGATGGAGGAGGTTAATGTTTATGGTCTGGGATGGGGTGACTCCAATTCCCCTCAATACCTGTGGTTGCACATTATTGCTTTTCTCTCAATCCATCTTGGATTGCACCTCGGTAACATTCTGTCTCTCTCCCCAGTCTGTATCTGTGAATCTCCCGCATTCCCACAATCGCCGTGCAAATAGATTTCCCATGCACCATACCACTTTTCACATGCGATTCCTATGTGTATGTGTTATTCCCTCTTTGTGTCCCTGTGTATATCTGTGATTCTCTCTCTGTGTCCCTGTGTGTATCTGTGATTCTCTCTGTGTCCCTGTGTGTATCTGTGATTATCTCTGTGTCCCTGTGTGTCTCTGTGATTCTCTCTCTCTGGCCCTGCGGTTATCTGTGATTCTCTTTGAGTCCCTGTGTAGGTCTATTTCATTGTCTTTTGTGTATATGTGAATATGTTCACATGTCTGTTGTGGTGTCTGTCGATGCAAATATTTCACAATCTCCCTGTGATTCTATTTCACAATCGGTTTGTTTACCTTCGATTCTCTCTGTGTCTCTGTGTGTATCTCTGATTCTTTCTCTCTGTTCCTGTGTGTATCTGTGATTCTCTCGATGACCCTCTGTGCATCAATGCTTTTCTCGCTGTGTCCGTGTGTGTATCTCTGATTCTTTCTCAGTGTCTCTGTGTGTATATGTAATTCTCTCTCTCTGTCTCCTGTAAGGGAAATTGTACTGGATATTGTATGAGTTTAGTATGGAATTCAGATTCATAGGTTTTAGTGAAATAATAAAGCAGATTTAGATAAGTAGTGAAAATGGATATGTAACCTAAAGTAACTTCGTGTGACCTAATATAATCAAGTGTAGTCGATATGATCAAAGTGGAGGAACTAGAGAAGTAATATAGCAATCACTAATTAAGGAAAGCAAACAATAGCCACTTAAGAAAACAAGGAAGACTGCTCGGTGGTTCAACTTAATAGTGGACCATAAATCAGCAGAGAGAATGTCTTTTTCTTCTGAATGTCTTTTTCTTCTAAACACATTCGGCCTTAGTCTACAAAACCACGATTATTATACAAACAGAAAAATTCAGATAAGAGCAAGAGCCATAACCACCATGATTTAAGAGACACAGAGATATAACAGGGAACGACTAATTGCCAATACAACAGATAAAGGGTCTAAAGTAAGATGAGAACCAAGGACAGGCAATAAAAGTGAGATAAGAATCTTGAGATAGGGAGCTGAAATGTACATAAAAGACTGTAAGCCCAAGGGCTCTTTGGAGTGTTCCGGACGTTCCCGACTTTATCTCTTGTGCTGAGAAATAAAGTCTTTTGCTTGAAAGATCGCTGCTCAGACTCTCTGTTTTAAACTGATGTGAACGAATTGTCGTCCTGGGGAACCACGACAAAATTGGCGCTGCGAGCAGGGTTGGTGAGAGATCGCCCAGAAAAGCATCTGGAAGGAGTAGCGGAGACGGTGGTCCGACCGGAACCGAGAAGTCCCCAGCCGGCCTTCTGTCAACAAGGTAAGCAGACTTGCATGCATGTAAATCCTTGTTGTCAGAAAGGGGTTTTCTCGAGGCCCGGTGCGCCCGGCTCTCTGCTGGTCCTGGATCTCCCCAACCCAAAAAGATATCCTGCACAGGTAAAACCAAATTGTGTAAAAATTTTGAGAGACTGAGTCTGATCCGAAGAGCAGAATTTTTGCATGCAAAAGCGCGCTGCGAATACTGTATTGTCTGTGAATGGGTAAAAAGTGAGACGGGAAAAAGGCCGAAAGCTAAAGTAATGCAATTAGGTTAAGTCAAGCGGTTTGGAGCGGGTTTTTCAGGTCACGACTTGCCCAGAAGAGAGTAAGTGTGGGAAAATCTGCCAGTCCAAACCTACCCAGGACCTCGGGTAAGGGACGTCAACCGAGAGGGAGAGAGATCAGTGAGAGATCACTCTCTGACCTAATACAGTAGCCAAAAGCACAGGAGTGGATTTTAACCACAGGAAAGGGGAGTAGCAGCTAGAATAGAGGAAGTAAAAGACCAATTTGAACAAACTGGTCTGAGAAAACAGCGTGAAGGACAGAAATAAGAGAGAGAGTCGGAATATAGGTAGGGTAATAACTAAAAACTTGAAAAATTACCCTGACAAAACTGCCTGGTGACAAGATTGAAAATAACTAATCTTTGAATAATAACAAAAACGGAAGCAACACTGGATTGGAAAAAGATTACACACATAATTAACTTAGAGGAGATAAAGAATGAGTGGCCGTATGTAAAATGGGAAAGAGTAGTCGATAGGAATTGGATAGACGAAATAAAATTGGAAACCCTAGAGAAATTAATAAAGGGATCTGACCGATACAGGATTCTTATACACATAGACGAGCAAGTGAAAACCTACTACCCTCTGGCCCGGGAGAGGAAGATAGTGCCGGGACAGGGGACTACGGGGAAGTGGATATCAGGACCCCGGTTAGAATTACAGATAGTGGCAAAAGAAATCCAAAGGAAAGGTAAACAGGGGACTGAGCACGGAAAAACAATACAGCAAGTAATAATCACTGTGATACCTAACTCTGACAGATTAAGTGACAAAAATTGCGACAGTGATCCAAAAAGACGAGTAATGGCGCACCAAGTTAAGACACCAGTGGAGATATTAGGGGATAAGTTCCCAGCCCTCTGGGGAGATATAGAACACGTCTCTAAAAAATGGGCCAAAAGAACAAATAAGACCAATACACAGTGGCCGGAGGAAGGCACATGGTCCATAGAGAGGTGTGAGGACCAGAAGGGAATGATAAAGAACTATAAAATTAAGGATAAATCGAGCAAAAGAAGGGAGAAGCGAGAAAAGGAGTTAGAGATATTAGCCCTATTCCAACAAGAAGGGAAAGAGAGAAGAGGGGTATGGAGGGGAGGTAGAATGCAGATGCCAGTACAACTTGAGGAAAAAGCAAAATTGGAAGATCCAAACGTAGCCCCACCCCCATACTTAGAGAAACAGAGCTCCACGGGACTGTACCCAGCCATATCAGGCACAATGAATTTTGAGGGAGAATATGACATAGAACAGATGACGAAGGAGGAATGGGCACGAAAGGAGGGAGAAAAGAAACAAGGTATAGAGGAAGCAGCTAGGAAAACAGAAGAGGTTTTGGAGGAGCTGAATCTCAGGAGGAAGGAGTTAGAGGATGAAGTAAAGGTGGTAGAACTTTTGGAATGGGCAAAGAAGGTAATGGAAAAGGAAAAAGAACGAGAAGAGGGAGGAGAAAATGTTAGAAATAAATATGAGGGGAAAACAGGAAATGATTTTTGCGAGTATGCAAGTGAGACATCACAAGGATGGAGGTGGAAGCACCCAGAGGAAGGTAGAATGGCGAGAGAGACGGAAGGAGAAACAGAAGAGAGTAGTGAAGACGAAGGGAGGCAATCAATGTTAGGGGTGCAAAGAAAATCAAGGCGGGAAAGGCACCCACCTGTAAAGTTTCCAGATGTGGATAGGAGAGGGAAAAGGGTATTCCCGGTGATTCTGAAGGGTGGCAGACCGCAGTATATCCCTTGGTCAGGTCAGGATTTGCCTAATTTAATTAATGAATTACCCAATATTTTGGATGGGGCTGGAAGGTGGATTGGACAGTTGGAGGCAGGGATGGTGGGAAAAAGGATGGCACTGGGCGACATCAAAGCTCTCCTGACAAAGGTGCTAGGAATGGACCAAATGGCGGAAGTAATGAGACGTGCTGGCATCCCGACCGCAGCTTATGACCCAGCGGTGGATGGGATACTAATGGACCAGTACCGCCAAGACATCTGGCAGGCACTGCGGGACATGTACCCCAATCGAATGGATGTAAAAACCCTAAAGGGAGAGCCACTGGGTGAGGAGGAGAATGCAGCTGTGTATGTGGAGAATCAATTAAAAAGGTGGAGAAGGGACACGGAGAGGGACATTTTAATAGACCCACTGACCAACTCCATGTTCCGGGCTGCAATCCTAGAGGGCTTGCCAGCCCCAGCTAAGACAAGGCTGGAGGAAGTGGTGGGCTTGGACTCAAAAAATTACCGAGAGTTTGTGGATTATGTTGCCCATGCAGTAGAGAGACATCGCAAAGATGAAAAGAATGCAGACAAACAGCTGAAGGAGGTACAACGTAAACTCCTTCAGGCACAGTTGGAGGAGATCAAAAGCAAGGATAAACTGAAGGCAAAAGAGGATCTCGCACCCAGAAAAATAGCACCAATGATGGTGGAGCAAAAGCCAGAGGAAATACCTGCACTAATCAAAGGGGGGAGCGGAGATGGAGGCCAGCCCGTCGTAACCTATAACATTTCTGCCTTCCCACTGTCCATGAACCCAGGAGCCTATGGCCTAAATTATCAAAACCCATACGCCCTGCAAAGTCAGACTGACTGGAATAGAAATGGGAAAGGACAGGGAGGTGGTAGGCCACCCTATCAGAATCAGAGAGGACAGGGACAGGTTAATCATCAGACTCCGAGACAGGGACCACTGCCTGGCCCTTCAGGTGTGTGTTGGGGGTGCGGGGAGGCAGGGCACATAAAAAGGAATTGCCCGCGGAATTTCCCCAGACAGGGAGAAAACCAGCAGCAGACAGGCCAACAACTGATCCAAGGATCGCCAAACAGCATCCCGATGTTTCAAGGGCCGGTAAACCATCAGAATTCCCCATAGGGAGGCCCAGAGAACCCCGAAATGGTAGGACAGCACGTACAGATAACAGAAACTGCAGAGCAGGAACCTATAGTTAACGTTAGAGTAGGAGGGATCGAGGTCCCCATGATGATAGACACCGGCGCCACATGTACGTGCATGCAAAAGAAATATGCGGATCACTTACCATTATCAAATCAGTTTGTAAAAACTGTGGGGTTCTCGGGGAAAGTAACATTAGCTCGAATGACGACGCCGGTGCCTGTTACCATTGGAAATAAGACAACCCATGTACCTATTTTAGTATGTGATAAAACTCCTTTAAATCTATTGGGAAGGGATGCAATCCTAGGTTTAGGACTGAAATTAGAATGCACTGAACAAGGAATTGATTTGATGGGAATGTATCCACTTGAAATACCAGGAAAGGAAGGGGTTAATGTATATTGGTTGGGAGATATAGAGGAACAAGTTAAAAAACAGATATGGGAAGTTTGGGGAAAGCTTATAAACACTTGGGTTCCACAAGCCAAATGGCCAAGAACAGAATTACACAGTACAATGATATTTGATGAAGGGCAGGAACCTGAGATACAGGAGAAATGGGAAAGGGAGGCAGGACGAGAACAGGAAATAAAGTCAGGAAGTATTTTAATCGGACTAGAGGGAGTAGCCCTCACAATTGTTAGGAATGAATGGGTTAACAAATGGTTCTCTGTATCTGGGGCGGAGCCACATGTCACATTGAAAGTGAATCCAGGATACAGATCAAAAGACCTAGGACCAATGGTGTTGAGAGCACAAGATTTAGAATTTGTCCAGACAAACAATGTAGATATTTGGACGTCCAGCAATGGACAAATGACGAAAATAATTTTGGATGTTAAAATGCTTGGGAAACCGAAGCAGATAACAATAGGAGTGCAAATCGAGAAACAGGAACTGGAGTGGAGAGAGAGGTTAGAGCAGGATTTGAACTCTCTCCCGCAGGAGTTGTGGTCCAGACAGGACACGGATGCAGGAAGGGTCAAAAACGCTAATCCAGTTGAAGTCAGATTAAAGACAGGACGTCAGGGGCCGTATAGGCCGCAATACCCAATCAAGACAGAAGCAATTGAAGGAATTAGAGGGACAATTAAGGGATTGATAGAAGCAGGGGTATTAAAAGAAACCCGGAGCAGGTGTAATACACCGCTACTACCAGTGAAAAAGGCGGACGGAGAAAAATGGAGATTGGTGCATGACCTAAGGGCGATTAATGAGGTAGTGGAAGATATGCCAGTAGAAGTCCCAAACCCTTATACCTTGTTAACAAATATACCACCTGAAAGCAGATGGTTTACTGTAATAGACTTATGTTCGGCATTTTTTAGTGTGCCACTAGCTCAAGAAAGTCAGTATCTCTTTGCATTTACGTACGAGGGGAAACAATACACATACAATAGGATGCCCCAAGGATTTAAACATTCCCCACATGTATTCAATCAGGTGTTGAGAGCAGATTTAGAAGGAATACAGTTGGAAGGAACACTGATACAATATGTGGATGATTTATTATTATGCACAGGAACACAAGAACAATGCAGGAAGGATAGTTTAAAACTATTGAAAAGACTAGCAGAAGGGGGCCATAAAGTTTCCAGGAAAAAGCTGCAGCTGTGCCAGAAAAAGGTAGAATACTTGGGAAGAGAAATATCAGCAGGACAGAAGGAGATAGCTTCACAGCAAATAGAAGCAGTACTAAAAGTTCCGAAACCACAGACGGTGGGACAAATGATGACATTTTTGGGAATGACAGGATTCAGTTCAGAATGGGTGGAAAGCTATGCCGAAAAAACGCAGGCACTACGAAAGATAATGAAGGAGGCAGGGTGTGACGAATTAAAAGCCAAACTAAAATGGGATAAAGATGCGTCAGACGCATTTGAGAATATAAAGAGAGAAATGGCACAGGCACCAGCCTTGGCTTTACCGACCTATGACAAACCCTTTGACTTATTTGTGAGTAACAGAGAAGCCGGATTTGCTACAGCAATGTTAATGCAGGAAAATTGCAAGGGGAGACGAAGGCAGGCTGTAGCATATTACAGTACCAAGCTAGACGACGTAGCGATGGGATACCCTCCGTGCTATCAAGGCCTGGCAGCAGCTTGGTGGGCGTACGAAAAGGCAGCCACGGTCACAATGGGATATCCGATAAACATACATGTATACCATAAGGTAGCTGAATTGATTGAGCAAGGAAAATTTGTGCTGACACCTGCTAGGATCCATCATTATCGAATGCTAACCACATTTCCAGATATCACGATAATAAAGTGCAACAGAGTAAATCCAGCTGATTACATGCCATTACCTCATGAGGGAGAAGAACATGAATGCTTAAGAGAAGCAAAAACATTTATGAAACTGAGAAAAGATTTAAGAGCAGAGGGACTAGTGACAGAAGGGAAAAGGATACTGTATGTAGATGGCTCATGTTACAGGGATCACTTAGGAAACCCGCAGGCTATGCCATAGTTGAACAGAAAGGGGAAACACTTGAAGTCATAGAAGCAGAGAAATGTGAACAGCCCTGTTCAGCCCAACTGGCAGAACTTAAAGCATTGACCAGAGCATGTGAGCTAGCAAACGGGGAAGCGGTGGAAATTTATACTGATTCGGCCTATGCCCACGGGGTCTGCCATCTGTTCGGGGCAATATGGAAGCAAAGGGGATTTATGAAAAGCGGAGGAGGACCAATACAACACGAAGGTCAAATCAGGGCTTTAATAAGGGCCATGATGGGTCCAAGGGAATTAGCCATAATTAAGTGTCAGGCGCATAAAAAGGGAGCAGACAGCATCACACAGGGAAACACCAAAGCCGACAAGGCAGCTAAAGAAGCGTCAGGATGCATTGAGGCTACGATAGCCCCAGTAGAAATAGCAAGGCCGCACCCAGGGCCAGGTACGGGGGATATCGAACCTCATATCACATTAGAGGATGTAGCACAGTTACAGGAGGAAACCTCTGTAGCTGAAAAGGCAATGTGGAAAGATAGAGGAGCACTACAGGGACAACAGGACAGGATATGGAGAAATGGGGAGGGATTAGTCATAGCACCCACATCATTACTAACCGTACTAATTAGCGAAGCGCATGGAGTGGACCACTGTGCAAGAGGAGAAGTGGCTAGAAAGATCAAGAAGGAAGGATTCTGGTCACCATACCTGCAAAACTCGATTGACTACATACTAAGTCAGTGTGAGGTGTGTGCTCAGAATAACATCAGGAAGGGCATTACTGCCCCAATAGGGCATATACCCATTCCTGAAGGACCATTTAAACATCTATGCATGGACTATGTGGATATGGGAAAGGTGGTGAGGGGGAAAAGATACATGTTAGTGATTATTGATAGATTCAGCAGATGGATAGAAGCAACGCCATCCAAAGATCAAGGATCTGGAACGGTGATTAACTTCCTGTCAAAATAAATTATCCCAAGATTTGGCATACCCACGCAATTAAGTTCAGACAATGGATCTGCTTTTATAGGAAGGGCACTGAGAGAGACACTCTCGGCACTCCGAATAAAGCAGAAGTTTGGATGCGTATATCACCCTCAATCCCAAGGAATGGTGGAGAGAGCAAACGGGACCCTTAAGGCTAAAATAAGCAAAATTTGCAATGAAACAGGGAAAAACTGGATAGATGCTCTGCCATTGGCTCTAATGCAGTACAGGAGTCAGGAAAACAGAATCACACATTTGAGCCCACATGAAATGATGACAGGAAGAGTAATGCCGGTACCTAAGATCAGGGGATCAGGAGGTCCTACGCTAGAATGTTTAGATCAAAGCACAAAAGAATATATACAACAATTAACTGTTATACATAGAACTATATTTGAACAGGAAAAAGCCAAGGAGGAGGAGAATCCGGTAACAGAACATCAGATCAAGCCTGGAGATCGAGTATACATCAGGAAGTTCCGCAGACGTTGGAACGAACCGAGACGAGAAGGACCGTTTGAAGTCACCAAAGTGTCTCCCACGGCGTTGCAAGTAGAAGGCAGTACACTGTGGTATCACTTGAACCATTGTACCAGAACAGTACCAGGGGTAGGGGAGAGAAGGGAAATTGAAGAAGTACACAGAGTGGACAGAAGTGATAGCGAGGAAGAAATAGAAATACACGGGGAGAATCGTGGGGAGGAGGAACAGAGCCAAGGAAGAACAAAAAGAATAGAGGATGATGAAAGTAGTTCTGTGCATGAGCTGGCTGATGATACAAATGCCCAGCCTGAGCCTATTAGTCAAGGTGCCGAGGGAGGTGAGGACAGGGAAGGGGCCCCATTCCCCACCTGGGACTTGGAAACTATTTCCCTTAGGAACTTCCGTGACCCATAGAAAAGGAGAATGGGATACAGAAGACATAAGGGTGCAAAATCAGGAAGATAGAGTATTAAGACGAACAAAACGTGAACGATTTGTGAGCACAAATACTATTTGGGAAAAAGCGCAGAAAAACAAATGGTGGAAATGGGCTGAGTATACAGGTCAGAAAAACAGTGATGGGAAAGAGTGTGTAGTATGTGCATCAGAGAAACCTAACACCCAAGTAACTGATATACCATGGGGATCAGGAGACTGTAGAACCAGGAAACAAAGCTGGAGAAAGGAAAATTGCCGTCCATATACCACATATATAAGGTATCATATGATAGGGAATCGGAACTACTCGTATGAGAAGATAAACTGTTCCGGATCCGCATGTGATAACCTTTGTAAAGGTGAGCCGCCGTTGTGTCAATACCACTGCATCCTGTTTGCTGGGGTAAAAAAGGGCATCTACAGCTTGACCCACAGATGTCCAAAGTGGCCAAAACCGGCAGTGGACGCGGTCCCAAAGGAATGGAGTGTAGAGCCCAACTTACAAATCCAAGATTGCTATTGGAGGGAAAGTAGCACAGGAAGTAGTGTGGGAAATTACACAGGAGAGTGTGAAAGGATTTGGAATATAACCGATGTTCTTAGTCTTATCATCTCAGAAGGGGGATGGACACCCCCTCCTTATGTGGTAGACTATCAAGAAAATCAACTGGCCGATCTCTGGTGGCTTTGTGGCCCGGAGAAAGGGCTATTGGCAAAACTACCACAGAATTGGAAGGGACTATGTGCCCGAGTTATGCTTGCCCAGAGCACTGTGATACTACCGGTGGAAAGAAAAATTAAATCACAAAGAATTAAGAGGGCATATACCCCTGACCCTACGATAAAATTGGACGCAATCGGACAGCCCCGCGGCATCCCGAATGAGTTCAAAGCTAGGAACGAAATAGCTGCAGGGTTTGAATCCCTCTTTGTTTGGATCACACCCAGCAAGAATACTGAGTGGATCAATTACATCTATTATAATCAGCAGAGGTTTATTAATTATACGAATGATGCCCTGGAGGCCTTAGGAGAGCAGTTGGATGTGACCAGCAAAATGGCGTGGCAAAATCGACAGGCGTTAGATTGGCTCCTGGCAGAGAAAGGAGGAGTGTGTGTTATGTTTGGGGATCAGTGCTGCACATTTATCCCTAATAACACTAATCCAGAGGGGTCATTTACACAAGCCATGAATAAGTTAAGAAATCTTAAGAAAGAAGTGAAAGAAAATGCTGGGTTTGGGCATGAGGTATGGAGTTGGCTGGACAGAATATTAGGAAGATGGGGGGCGTGGTTTGCCAAAGCTGGAGCTGTAGCAATCGCAACAATAATCATTCTGGGATTGATATTTTGTTGTTTTTTACCCGCCCTGAGATCCTTCCTTACCAGAATGGCAGCGCGGCAGATGGTGACGCGGGTGCTAAGCAGCTCACGCTCGAGAGAAAAAACAGAGGAATGGGAAAATCTTGAGCCGCCCCCGCTGAGTGGATTTACAATGACCTTGGTCGAAGTTGAAACTCGTCACTCTGTAAAATAACTACAATAGTGAAAGATCACCTTGTGGAAACAACAGCACCTTGCTGAAGTCCGCGCGAAACCAGGAGAACTTAGTCTGTACACAGGAATCAGTCTTTTTCCCTTCCCTAGACAAGAGTGGGAAGGTTTTTGGCTGATGACTGTCAGGGGCAGGCAATCTGGAGGAGCAACCCAAAAATCAGAACCAGGATAGACAAATTATGATAAAGTTAGAATAGGGACACTGATCCCTGACCAAAATAGTCGGCTCCTCCACATCGCCTGCAAAAAGTGATTAAAATAAAATACAAATGGGATTGAGCGAGGGGATTATTTGAGCATGGTAATTGGGATGAGGCTAGGGAATAGCCTCAAAGGGGGGACTTGTAAGGGAAATTGTACTGGATATTGTATGAGTTTAGTATGGAATTCAGATTCATAGGTTTTAGTGAAATAATAAAGCAGATTTAGATAAGTAGTGAAAATGGATATGTAACCTAAAGTAACTTCGTGTGACCTAATATAATCAAGTGTAGTCGATATGATCAAAGTGGAGGAACTAGAGAAGTAATATAGCAATCACTAATTAAGGAAAGCAAACAATAGCCACTTAAGAAAACAAGGAAGACTGCTCGGTGGTTCAACTTAATAGTGGACCATAAATCAGCAGAGAGAATGTCTTTTTCTTCTGAATGTCTTTTTCTTCTAAACACATTCGGCCTTAGTCTACAAAACCACGATTATTATACAAACAGAAAAATTCAGATAAGAGCAAGAGCCATAACCACCATGATTTAAGAGACACAGAGATATAACAGGGAACGACTAATTGCCAATACAACAGATAAAGGGTCTAAAGTAAGATGAGAACCAAGGACAGGCAATAAAAGTGAGATAAGAATCTTGAGATAGGGAGCTGAAATGTACATAAAAGACTGTAAGCCCAAGGGCTCTTTGGAGTGTTCCGGACGTTCCCGACTTTATCTCTTGTGCTGAGAAATAAAGTCTTTTGCTTGAAAGATCGCTGCTCAGACTCTCTGTTTTAAACTGATGTGAACGAATTGTCGTCCTGGGGAACCACGACACTCCCTGTGTGGATCTCTGACTCTTTCTGTGTTCCTGTGTGTATCTGTGATTCTCTCTGTGTGTCCCTGTCTGTATCTATGATTCTCTCTCTGTGTCCCTTGTGTATCTATGATTCTTTCCCTTGTCCCGTGTATATCTGTGATTCTCTCTCTCTGTGTCCCTGTGTGATTCTGTGATTCTCCCTCTGTGTTCCTGTGTGTATCTGTGATTCTCTCTCTGTGTGTCCCTGTGTGTATCTGTGATTCTCTCTCTGTTTCCCTGGGTGTATCTGTGATTCTCTCTCTCTGTGTCCCTGTGTGTATCTGTGATTCTCTCTCTGTGTGTGCGCAGGTGTGTATATGTGATTTTCTCTCTCTGTGTCACCGTGTGTATCTGTGATTTTCTCTGCGTTACTGTGTGTATCTGTGTTTGTCTTTCCCTCTCTGTCCCTGAACAGTGTCTTTAAAAGCAAAGATAACTGAATGAATGACACGGATATCGCCTTTAACATTCCCTCTTTCCACCTCTGCGCAGTTTTCCAGCAGTGTGTACTGTCTACAAGCTGCTGGGAAGAAGCATTTCCCTTCTGTGACGGCTCCTTACACACCTCCAATCTGTAACCTGGAAGGACAAGGATGTGAGAAACATTACAACGTCACCACCTGAAAGTTCATCTCCGAATCACACACCAGCCTGATGTGGAATCTATATAGTCGTTCCTTCACTGTCGCTGAGGCAAATACAGAAGCTCCCTCCTGAACTGCAAGGCCAGCAGGAATGAGCCATCACATGTTGCCCTTGAGAATGTGATGGCGAGCTGCTTTTTGACATTGCTGCTGTCCATTGGGTGTTGGGGAGGAAGTGTCTGGATTTGACTCAGTGACAGCAATGGAACAGTGTTAGCGTTCCAAGTCAGCATGGTGTGTGTATTGGAGGTGATGTTGCTACTGGTGATGTTCTCAGTTTCTGCTCTGTCTAGGAATAGTGTTTACTGGTTAGGAAGGTGCTGTTGAAGGAGTCTTGGTGAATTCCTGCAGTGGATCTTGTTCGTGTGACAGACTGCAGTCCCTGTACAATGGTGATGGAGGAGGTTAATGTTTACGGTATGGGATGCGGTGACACTCTCATTCCCCTCTGTACCTGTGGTCAGCTTGTGTTTGCTTTTCTCTCAATCCATCTTTGCCCCTCGGTTGCATTCTGTCTCTCTCACCTGTCTGAAGCTGTGATTCTCCCACACTCCCTTATCTCTGTGCAAATATAATTCTCAAGCATCATACCTATGTTCACATGTGAATTCTGTTTCTGTCACTGTGTGTGTGTGTTAATCTCTCTGTGTCCCTGTGTGTATCTGTGATCCTCTATCTGTGTCCCTGTGCACATCTGTGATATCTTTCCCGCTCTTTCACGTGTACAGTGCCTTTAAAAGCAAAGCTAACTTAGTGAACCACTCAGATATCATGGTAAACATGCTCTCTGTCCACCTCTGTGCAATTTGCTGGCAGTGTGTGCTATCTACACAACACAGGGAAGGAGCATTTTCCCTCCTGTGATGGCTCCTTACACACCTCCGATCAGTAACCTGCAAGGACCAGGATATGAGACACATTACAACATCACCACCTGAAAGTTCATCTCCGAGTCACACACCATCCTGACCTGGAATCCATATTGTCGTTCCTTCACTGTCGCTGAGTCAAATCCAATAACTCCCTCTTGAACTGCAAGGCCAGCAGGAATGAGCCATCACATATTGCCCTTGAGAATGTGATGGTGAGCTGCTTTTTGACATTGCTGCTGTCAATTGGGTGTTGGGGAGGAAGTGTCTGGATTTGACTCAGTGACAGCAATGGAACAGTGATAGCGTTCCAAGTCAGCATGGTGTGTGTATTGGAGGTGATGCTGCTGGTGATGTTCTCAGTTTCTGCTCTGTCTAGGAATAGTGTTTACGGGTTAGGAAGGTGCTGTTGAAGGAGTCTTGGTGAGTTCGTGCAGTGGATCTTGTTAGTGGGACAGACTGCAGTCCCTGTACAATGGTGATGGAGGAGGTTAATGTTTATTAGATGTGATGGGTTGACACTCTAATTCCCCTCTGTACCTGTGGTTTGCTGTGTTTGCTTTTCTCTCAATCCATCTTTGCCTCTCGGTTGCATTATGTCTCTCTCACCTGTCTGTAAATGTGATTCTCCCACACTCCCTTATCTCTGTGCAAATATAATTCCCAAGCATCATACCTTTGTTCACATGTGAATTCTGTTTCTGTTACTGTGTGTGTCTGTGTTAATCTCTCTCTGTGTCCCTGTGTGTATCAGTGATCCTCTCTCTTTGTCCCTGTGCACATCTGTGATATCCTTCCCTCTCTCTTTCACGTGTACAGTGCCTTTAAAAGCAAAGCAAACGTAGTGAACCACTCAGATATCATGGTAAACATGCTCGCTGTCCACCTCTGTGCAATTTTCTGGCATTGTGTACTATCTACACAACACAGGGAAGGAGCATTTTCCCTCCTGTGATGGCTCCTTACACACCTCCGATCAGTAACCTGCAAGGACCAGGATATGAGACACATTACAACATCACCACCTGAAAGTTCATCTCCGAGTCACACACTATCCTGACGTGGAATCCATATTGTCGTTCCTTCACTGTCGCTGAGTCAAATCCATTAACTCCCTCCTGAAGTGCAAGGCCAGCAGGAATGAGCCATCACATATTGCCCTTGAGAATGTGATGGTGAGCTGCTTTTTGACATTGCTGCTGTCAATTGGGTGTTGGGGAGGAAGTGTCTGGATTTGACTCAGTGACAGCAATGGAACAGTGATAGCGTTCCAAGTCAGCATGGTGTGTGTATTGGAGGTGATGCTGCTGGTGATGTTCTCAGTTTCTGCTCTGTCTAGGAATAGTGTTTACTGGTTAGGAAGGTGCTGTTGAAGGAGTCTTGGTGAGTTCGTGCAGTGGATCTTGTTAGTGTGACAGACTGCAGTCCCTGTACAATGGTGATGGAGGAGGTTAATGTTTATTAGATGTGATGGGTTGACACTCTAATTCCCCTCTGTACCAGTGGTTTGCTGTGTTTGCTTTTCTCTCAATCCATCTTTGCCCCTCGGTTGCATTCTGTCTCTCTCACCTGTCTGAAGCTGTGATTCTCCCACACTCCCTTATCTCTGTGCAAATATAATTCTCAAGCATCATACCTATGTTCACATGTGAATTCTGTTTCTGTCACTGTGTGTGTGTGTTAATCTCTCTGTGTCCCTGTGTGTATCTGTGATCCTCTATCTGTGTCCCTGTGCACATCTGTGATATCTTCCCTCTCTTTCACGTGTACAGTGCCTTTAAAAGCAAAGCTAACTTGGTGAACCACTCAGGTATCATGGTAAACATGCTCTCTGTCCACCTCTGTGCAATTTACTGGCAGTGTGTGCTATCTACACAACACAGGGAAGGAGCATTTTCCCTCCTGTGATGGCTCCTTACACACCTCCGATCAGTAACCTGCAAGGACCAGGATATGAGACACATTACAACATCACCACCTGAAAGTTCATCTCCGAGTCACACACCATCCTGACCTGGAATCCATATTGTCGTTCCTTCACTGTCGTTGAGTCAAATCCAATAACTCCCTCTTGAACTGCAAGGCCAGCAGGAATGAGCCATCACATATTACCCTTGAGAATGTGATGGTGAGCTGCTTTTTGACATTGCTGCTGTCCATTGGGTGGTGGGGAGGAAGTGTCTGGATTTGACTCAGTGACAGCAATGGAACAGTGATAGCGTTCCAAGTCAGCATGGTGTGTGTATTGGAGGTGATGTTGCTGCTGGTGATGTTCTCAGTTTCTGCTCTGTCTCGGAATAGTGTTTACTGGTTAGGAAGGTGCTGTTGAAGGAGTCTTGGTGAATTCCTGCAGTGGATCTTGTGAGTGGGACAGACTGCAGTCCCTGTACAATGGTGATAGAGGATGTTAATGTTTATGGTCTGGGATGGGGTGACTCCAATTCCCCTCAATAACTGTGGTTTGCTGTGTTTGCTTTTCTGTCAATCCATCTTTGCCTCTCGGTTGCATTCTGTCTCTCTCACCTGTCTGTACCTGTGATTCTCCCACACTCCCTTATCTCTGTGCAAATATAATTCCCAAGCAGCATACCTTTGTTCACATGTGAATTATGTTTCTGTCACTGTGTGTGTATGTGTTAATCACTCTCTGTGTCCCTGTGTGTATCAGTGATCCTCTCTCTTTGTCCCTGTGCACATCTGTGATATCCTTCCCTCTCTCGTTCACGTGTACAGAGCCTTTAAAAGCAAAGCTCACGTATTGAACCACTCAAATATCATGGTAAACATGCTCTCTGTCCACCTCTGTGCAATTTACGGGCAGTGTGTGCTATCGACACAACACAGGGAAGGAGCATTTCCCTCCTGTGATGGTTCCTTACACACCTCCGATCAGTAACCTGCAAGGACCAGGATATGAGACATATTACAACATCACCACCTGAAAGTTCATCTCTGAGTCACACATCATCCTGACCTGGAATCCATATTGTCGTTTCTTCACTGTCACTGAGCCAAATCCAGAAACTCCCTCCAAAACTGCAAGGCCAGCAGGAGTGAGCCATCACATGTTGCCCTTGAGAATGTGATGGTGAGCTGCTTTTTGACATTGCTGCTGTCCATTGGGTGGTGGGGAGGAAGTGTCTGGATTTGACTCAGTGACAGCAATGGAACAGTGATAGCGTTCCAAGTCAGCATGGTGTGTGTATTGGAGGTGATGTTGCTGCTGGTGATGTTCTCAGTTTCTGCTCTGTCTAAGAATAGTGTTTACTGGTTAGGAAGGTGCTGTTGAAGGAGTCTTGGTGAATTCCTGCAGTGGATCTTGTTAGTGTGACAGACTGCAGTCCCTATACAATGGTGATGGACGAGGTTAATGTTTATAGTCTGGGATGCGGTGACTCCAATTCCCCTCAATACCTGTGGTTTGCTGTGTTTGCTTTTCTCTCAATCCATCTTTGCCTCTCGGTTGCATTCTGTCTCTCTCACCTGTCTGTACCTGTGATTCTACCACACTCCCTTATCTCTGTGCAAATATAATTCCCAAGCATCATACCTTTGTTCACATCTGAATTCTGGTTCTGTCACTGTGTGTTTATGTGTTAATCTCTCTCTGTGTCACGTGTGTATCTGTTACCCTCTCTCTGTGTCCCTGTGCACATCTGTGATCTCTTTCCCTCTCTCTTTCACCTGTATAGTGCCTTTAAAAGCAAATCAAACGTAGTGAACCACTCAGATATCATGGTAAACATGCTCGCTGTCCACGTCTGTGCAATTTTCTGGCATTGTGTACTATCTACACAACACAGGGAAGGAGCATTTTCCCTCCTGTGATGGCTCCTGACACACCTCCGATCAGTAACCTGCAAGGACCAGGATATGAGACACATTACAACATCACCACCTGAAAGTTCATCTCCGAGTCACACACCATCCTGACGTGGAATCCATATTGTCGTTCCTTCACTGTCGCTGAGTCAAATCCAGTAACTCCCTCCTGAACTTCAAGGCCAGCAGGAATGAGCCATCACATATTGCCCTTGAGAATGTGATGGTGAGCTGCTTTTTGACATTGCTGCTGTCCATTGGGTGTTGGGGAGGAAGTGTCTGGATTTGACTCAGTGACAGCAATGGAACAGTGATAGCGTTCCAAGTCAGCATGGTGTGTGTATTGGAGGTGATGCTGCTGGTGATGTTCTCAGTTTCTGCTCTGTCTAGGAATAGTGTTTACGGGTTAGGAAGGTGCTGTTGAAGGAGTCTTGGTGAGTTCGTGCAGTGGATCTTGTTAGTGGGACAGACTGCAGTCCCTGTACAATGGTGATGGAGGAGGTTAATGTTTATTAGATGTGATGGGTTGACACTCTAATTCCCCTCTGTACCTGTGGTTTGCTGTGTTTGCTTTTCTCTCAATCCATCTTTGCCCCTCGGTTGCATTCTGTCTCTCTCACCTGTCTGAAGCTGTAATTCTCCCACACTCCCTTATCTCTGTGCAAATATAATTCTCAAGCATCATACCTATGTTCACATGTGAATTCTGTTTCTGTCACTGTGTGTGTGTGTTAATCTCTCTGTGTCCCTGTGTGTATCTGTGATCCTCTATCTGTGTCCCTGTGCACATCTGTGATATCTTTCCCTCTCTTTCACGTGTACAGTGCCTTAAAAAGCAAAGCTAACTTAGTGAACCACTCAGATATCATGGTAAACATGCTCTCTGTCCACCTCTGTGCAATTTACTGGCAGTGTGTGCTATCTACACAACACAGGGAAGGAGCATTTCCCTCCTGTGATGGCTCCTTACACACCTCCGATCAGTAACCTGCAAAGAACAGGATATGAGACACATTACAACATCACCACCTGAAAGTTCATCTCCGAATCACACACCATCCTGACCTGGAATCCATATTGTCGTTTCTTCACTGTCACTGAGCCAAATCCAGTAACTCCCTCCTGAACTGCAAGGCCAGCATGAGTGAGCCATCACATATTGCCCTTGAGAATGTGATGGTGAGCTGCTTTTTGACATTGCTGCTGTCCATTGGGTGGTGGGGAGGAAGTGTCTGGATTTGACTCAGTGACAGCAATGGAACAGTGATAGCGTTCCAAGTCAGCATGGTGTGTGTATTGGAGGTGATGTTGCTGCTGGTGATGTTCTCAGTTTCTGCTCTGTCTAGGAATAGTGTTTACTGGTTAGGAAGGTGCTGTTGAAGGAGTCTTGGTGAATTCCTGCAGTGGATCTTGTTAGTGGGACAGACTGCAGTCCCTGTACAATGGTGATGGACGAGGTTAAAGTTTATAGTCTGGGATGGGATGACTCCAATTCCCCTCAATACCTGTGGTTTGCTGTGTTTGCTTTTCTCTCAATCCATCTTTGCCTCTCGGTTGCATTCTGTCTCTCTCACCTGTCTGTACCTGTGAATCTCCCACTCTCCCTTATCTCTGTGCAAATATAATTCCCAAGCATCATACCTTTGTTCACATGTGAATTCTGGTTCTGTCACTGTGTGTGTATGTGTTAATCTCTTTCTGTGTCACGTGTGTATCTGTGACCCTCTCTCTGTGTCCCTGTGCACATCTGTGATATCATTCCCTCTCTCTTTCACCTGTACAGTGCCTTTAAAAGCAAAGCAAACGTAGTGAACCACTCAGATATCATGGTAAACATGCTCGCTGTCCACCTCTGTGCAATTTTCTGGCATTGTGTACTATCTACACAACACAGGGAAGGAGCATTTTCCCTCCTGTGATGGCTCCTTACACAACTCCGATCAGTAACCTGCAAGGACCAGGATATGAGACACATTACAACATCACCACCTGAAAGTTCATCTCCGAGTCACACACCATCCTGACGTGGAATCCATATTGTCGTTCCTTCATTGTCGCTGAGTCAAATCCAGTAACTCCCTCCTGAAGTGCAAGGCCAGCAGGAATGAGCCATCACATATTGCCCTTGAGAATGTGATGGTGAGCTGCTTTTTGACATTGCTGCTGTCAATTGGGTGTTGGGGAGGAAGTGTCTGGATTTGACTCAGTGACAGCAATGGAACAGTGATAGCGTTCCAAGTCAGCATGGTGTGTGTATTGGAGATGATGCTGTTGCTGGTGATGTTCTCAGTTTCTGCTCTGTCGAGGAATTGTGTTTACGGGTTAGGAAGGTGCTGTTGAAGGAGTCTTGGTGAGTTCGTGCAGTGGATCTTGTTAGTGGGACAGACTGCAGTCCCTGTACAATGGTGATGGAGGAGGTTAATGTTTATTAGATGTGATGGGTTGACACTCTAATTCCCCTCTGTACCTGTGGCTTGCTGTGTTTGCTTTTCTCTCAATCCATCTTTGCCTCTCGGTTGCATTCTGTCTCTCTCACCTGTCTTTACCTGTGATTCTCCCACACTCCCTTATCTCTGTGCAAATATAATTCCCAAGCAGCATACCTTTGTGCACATTTGAATTATGTTTCTGTCACTGAGTGTGTATGTGTTAATGTCTCTCTGTGTCACGTGTGTATCTGTGACCCTCTCTCTGTGTCCCTGTGCACATCAGTGATCTCTTTCCCTCTCTCTTTCACCTGTATAGTGCCTTTAAAAGCAAAGCAAACTTAGTGAACCACTCAGATATCATGGTCAACATGCTCGCTGTCCACCTCTGTGCAATTTTCTGGCATTGTGTACTATCTACACAACACAGGGAAGGAGCATTTTCCCTCCTGTGATGGCTCCTTACACACCTCCGATCAGTAACCTGCAAGGACCAGGATATGAGACACATTACAACATCACCACCTGAAAGTTCATCTCCGAGTCACACACCATCCTGACGTGGAATCCATATTGTCGTTCCTTCACTGTCGCTGAGTCAAATCCAATAACTCCCTCCTGAACTGCAAGGCCAGCAGGAATGAGCCATCACATATTGCCCTTGAGAATGTGATGGTGAGCTGCTTTTTGACATTGCTGCTGTCCATTGGGTGGTGGGGAGGAAGTGTCTGGATTTGACTCAGTGACAGCAATGGAACAGTGATAGCGTTCCAAGTCAGCATGGTGTGTGTATTGGAGGTGATGCTGCTGGTGATGTTCTCAGTTTCTGCTCTGTCTAGGAATAGTGTTTACTGGTTAGGAAGGTGCTGTTGAAGGAGTCTTGATGGATTCCTGCAGTGGATCTTGTTAGTGGGACAGACTGCAGTCCCTGTACAATGGTGATGGAGGAGGTTAATATTTATGGTCTTGGATGGGGAGACTCCAATTCCCCTCAATACATGTGGTTACCCGTTATTGCTTTGCTCTCAGTCCATCTTGGATTGCGCCTCGGTAACATTCTGTCTCTCTCCCCAGTCTGTATCTGTGAATCTCCCACACTCCCATAATCTCTGTGCAAATAGATTTCCCATGCACCATACCATTTTTCACATGCGATTCCTATGTGTTTGTGTTATTCCCTCTTTGTGTCCCAGTTTGCATCTGTGATTCTCTCTGTGTCCCTGTGTATCTGTGATTCTCTCTATGTCCCTGTGTGTATCTGCGATTCTCTCTCTCTGGCCCTGCGGTTATCTGTGATTCTCTTTGAGTCCCTGTGTAGGTCTATTTCATTGTCTTTTGTGTATATCTGAACATGTTCACATGTCTGTTGTGGTGTCTGTCGATGCAAATCTTTCACAATCTCCCTGTGATTCTATTTCACAATCGCTTTGTTTCCCTTGGGTTCTCTCTGTGTCTCTGTGCGCATCTCTGATTCTTTCTCTCTGTTCCTGTGTGTATCTGTGATTCTCTCGATGACCCTGTGTGCATCAATGATTTTCTCGCTGTGTCCGTGTGTGTATCTCTGATTCTTTCTCAGTTTCCCTGAGTGTAAATGTCATTCTCTCTGTCTCCCTTTGTGCATCTGTGACTCTTTCTGTGTTCCTGTCTGTATCTGTGATTCTCTCTCTGTGTATCAGTGATTCTCTCTCTTTGTCCCTGTGTGATTCTGTGATTCTCTCTCTGTGTCCCTGTGTGTATCTGTGATTCTCTCTCTGTGTCCCTGTGTGTATCTATGATTCTCTCTCTGTGTCCCTGGGTGTATCTGTGACTCTCTCTGTGTCCCTGTGTATATCTATGATTCTCTCTCTGTGTCCCTTGTGTATCTATGATTCTTTCCCTGTGTCCCTTTGTGTATCTGTGATTCTCTCTCTGTGTCCCTGTGTGATTCTGTGATTCTCCCTCTGTGTTTCTGTGTGTATCTGTGATTCTCTCTCTGTGTCCCTGTGTGTATCTATGATTCTCTCTCTGTGTCCCTGGGTGTATCTGTGACTCTCTCTGTGTCACTGTGTGTATCTGTGATTCTCTCTCTGTGTCCCTGGGTGTATCTGTGATTCTCTCTCCGTGTGTGCCCCGGTGTGTATCTGTGATTTTCTCTCTCTGTGTCACTGTGTGTATCTGTGATTTTCTCTGCGTTCCTGTGTGTATCTATGATGCTCTCTCTGTGTCCCTGTGTGTATCTGTGATTCTCTCTGTGTCCCTGTGTGTTTCTGTGATTTTCTCTGCGTTCCTGTGTGTATTTATGATGCTCTCTCTGTGTCCCTGTGTGTATCTGTGATTCTCTCTGTGTGTGTGTCCCTGTGTGTATCTGTGATTTTCTCTCTCTGTGTCCCTGTGTGTATCTGTGATTCTCTCTCTGTGTTCCTGTGTGTATCTGTGATTCTCTCTCTGTGTGTGTCCCTGTGTGTATCTGTGATTTTCTCTCTCTGTGTCCCTGTGTGTATCTGTGATTCTCTCTCTGTGTCCCTGGGTGTATCTGTGATTCTCTCTCTGTGTCCCTGTGTGTATCTGTGATTCTCACTGTGTCCCTGTGTGTTTCTGTGATTCTCTCTCTGTGTGTGCCCCGGTGTGTATCTGTGATTTTCTCTCTCTGTGTCACTGTGTGTATCTGGGATTTTCTCTGCGTTCCTGTGTGTATCTATGATGCTCTCGCTGTGTCCCTGTGTGTATCTGTGATTCTCTCTGTGTCCCTGTGTGTTTCTGTGATCTTCTCTGTGTTCCTGTGTGTATCTGTGTTTGTCTTTCCCTTTCTGTCCCTGAACAGTGTCTTTAAAAGCAAAGATAACTGAATGAATGAATCGGATATCGCCTTAAACATTCCCTCTGTCCACCTCTGTGCAATTTTCCAGCAGTGTGTTCTATCTACAAACTGCAGGGAAGAAGCATTTCCCTCCTGTGACGGCTCCTTACACACCTCCAATCTGTAACTTGGAAGGACAAGGATGTGAGAAACATTACAACGTCACCACCTGAAAGTTCATCTCCGAGTCACACACCATCCTGACTTGCAATCTATATTGTCGTTTCTTCACTGTTGCAGAGTCAAATCCAGTAACTCCCTCCTGAACTGCAAGGCCCACAGGAATAAGCCATCACATGTTGCCCTTGAGAATGTGATGGTGAGCTGCTTTTTGACATTGCTGCTGTCCATTGGGTGTTGGGGAGGAAGTGTCTGGATTTGACTCAGTGACAGCAATGGAATAGTGATAGCGTTCCAAGTCAGCATGGTGTGTGCATTGGAGGTGATGTTGCTGCTGGTGATGTTCTCAGTTTCTTCTCTGTCTAGGCATAGTGTTTACGGGTTAGGAAGGTGCTGTTGAAGGAGTCTTGGTGAATTCCTGCAGTGGATCTTGTTAGTGGGACAGACTGCAGTCCCTGTACAATGGTGATGGACGAGGTTAATGTTTATGGTCTGGGATGGGGTGACTCCAATTCCCCTCAATACCTGTGGTTTGCTCTGTTTGCTTTTCTCTCAATCCATCTTTGCCTGTCGGTTGCATTCTGTCTCACTCACCTGTCTGTACCTGTGATTCTCCCACACTCCTTTATCTCTGTGCAAATATAATTCCCAAGCAGCATACCTTTGTTCACATGTGAATTCTGGTTCTGTCACTGTGTGTGTTTGTGTTAATCTCTCTCTGTGTCACGTGTGTATCTGTGACTCCTTCTTCGTGTCCCTGTGTGTATCTGTGATCCTCTCTCTGTGTCCATGTGCACATCTGTGATCTCTTTCCCTCTCTCTTTCACCTGTATAGTGCCTTTAAAAGCAAAGCTAACTTAGTGAACCACTCAAATATCATGGTAAACATGCTCTCTGTTCACCTCTATGCAATTTACTGGCAGTGTGTACTATCTGCACAATACAGGGAAGGAGCATTTTCCCTCCTGTGATGGCTCCTTACACAACTCCGATCAGTAACTTGCAAGAACCAGGATATGAGACATATTACAACATCACCACCTGAAAGTTCATCTCCGAGTCACACACCATCCTGACCTGGAATCCATGTTGTCGTTCCTTCACTGTTGCTGAGTTAAATCCTGTAACTCCCTCCTGAAGTGCAAGGCCAGCAGGAATGAGCCATCACATATTGCCCTTGAGAATGTGATGGTGAGCTGCTGTTTGACATTGCTGTTTTCCATTGGGTGTTGGGGAGGAAGTGTCTGGATTTGACTCAGTGACAGCAATGGAACACTGTATTGGAGGTGATGTTGCTGATAGTGATGTTCTCAGTTTCTGCTCTGTCTAGGAATAGTGTTTACTGGTTAGGAAAGTGCTGTTGAAGGAGTCTTGTTGAATTCCTGCAGTGGATCTTGTTAGTGGGACAGACTGCAGTCCCTGTACAATGGTGATGAACGAGGTTAATGTTTATGGTCTGGGATGGGGTGACTCCAATTCCCCTCAATACCTGTGGTTATCCGTTATTGCTTTTCTCTCAATCCATCTTGGATTGCACCTCGGTAACATTCTGTCTCTCTCCCCAGTCTGTATCTGTGAATCTCCCGCACTCCCATAATCGCCGAGCAAATAGATTTCCCATGCACCATATCATTTTTCACATGCGATTCCTATGTGTTTGTGTTATTCCCTCTTTGTGTCCCTGTGTGTATCTGTGGTTCTCTCTGTGTCCCTGTGTGTATCTGTGATTCTCTCTCTCTGGCCCTGCGGTTATCTGTGATTCTCTTTGAGTCCCTGTGTAGGTCTATTTCATTGTCTTTTGTGTATATGTGAATATGTTCACATGTCTGTTGTGGTGTCTGTCGATGCAAATCTTTCACGATCTCCCTGTGATTCTATTTCACAATCGCTTTGTTGACCTTGGATTCTCTCTGTGTCTCTGTGTGTATCTCTGATTCTTTCTCTGTGTTCCTGTGTGTATCTGTGATTCTCTCGATGACCCTGGGTGCATCAATGATTTACTCGCTGTGTCCCTGTGTGTATCTGTGATTCTCTCTCTGTGTCCCTGTGTGTATCTGTGATTCTCTCTCTGTGTCCCTTGTGTAGCTATGATTCTTTCCCTGTGTTCCTGTGTGTATCTGTGATTCTCTCTCTCTGTGTCCCTGTGTGTATCTGTGATTCTCTCTCTGTGTGTGCCCCGGTGTGTATCTGTGATTCTCTCTCTGTGTGTGGCCCGGTGTGTATCTGTGATTTTCTCTCTCTGTGTCACTGTGTGTATCTGTGATTTTCTCTGCGTTCCTGTGTGTATCTATGATGCTCTCTCTGTGTCCCTGTGTGTATCTGTGATTCTCTCTGTGTCCCTGTGTGTTTCTGTGATTTTCTCTGTGTTCCTGTGTGTATCTGTGTTTGTCTTTCCCTTTCTGTCCCTGAACTGTGTCTTTAAAAGCAAAGATAACTGAATGAATGAATCGGTTAACGCCTTAAACATTTCCTCTGTCCACCTCTGTGCAATTTTCCAGCAGTGTGTACAGTCTACAAACTGCAGGGAAGATGTAATTCCCTCCTGTGACGGCTCCTTACACACCTCCAATCTGTAACCTGGAAGGACAAGGATGTGAGAAACATTACAACGTCACCACCTGAAAGTTCATCTCCGAATCACACACCATCCTGAATTGCAAACTATATTGTCGTTCCTTCACTGTCGCTGAGTCAAATCCAGTAACTCCCTCCTGAAGTGCAAGGCCAGCAGGAATAAGCCATCACATGTTGCCCTTGAGAATGTG
The DNA here is from genome assembly GCF_964213995.1 of Mustelus asterias. Taxonomy (NCBI): domain Eukaryota; kingdom Metazoa; phylum Chordata; class Chondrichthyes; order Carcharhiniformes; family Triakidae; genus Mustelus; species Mustelus asterias. Next base: position 53,059 of record NW_027592123.1, read on the forward strand.
ATGGTGAGCTGCTTTTTGACATTGCTGCTGTCCATTGGGTGTTGGGGAGGAAGTGTCTGGATTTGACTCAGTGACAGCAATGGAACAGTGATAGCGTTCCAAGTGAGCATGGTGTGTGTATTGGAGGTGATGTTGCTGCTGGTGATGTTCTCAGTTTCTGCTCTGTCTCGGAATAGTGTTTACTGGTTAGGAAGTTGCTGTTGAAGGAGTCTTGTTGAATTCCTGCAGTGGATCTTGTGAGTGGGACAGACTGCAGTCCCTGTACAATGGTGATGGACGAGGTTAATGTTTATAGTCTGGGATGGGGTGACTCCAATTCCCCTCAATACCTGTGGTTTGCTGTGTTTGCTTTTCTCTCAATCCATCTTTGCCTCTCGGTTGCATTCTGTCTCTCTCACCTGTCTGTACCTGTGATTCTCCCACACTCCCTTATCTCTGTGCAAATATAATTCCCAAGCAGCATACCTTTGTTCACATGTGAATTATGTTTCTGTCACTGTGTGTGTATGTGTTAATCTCTCTCTGTGTCCCTGTGTGTATCTGTGATTCTCTCTCTGTGTCCCTTGTGTAGCTATGATTCTTTCCCTGTGTTCCTGTGTGTATCCGTGATTCTCTCTCTCTGTGTCCCTGTGTGTATCTGTGATTCTCTCTCTGTGTGTGCCCCGGTGTGTATCTGTGATTCTCTCTCTGTGTGTGGCCCGGTGTGTATCTGTGATTTTCTCTCTCTGTGTCACTGTGTGTATCTGTGATTTTCTCTGCGTTCCTGTGTGTATCTATGATGCTCTCTCTGTGTCCCTGTGTGTATCTGTGATTCTCTCTGTGTCCCTGTGTGTTTCTGTGATTTTCTCTGTGTTCCTGTGTGTATCTGTGTTTGTCTTTCCCTTTCTGTCCCTGAACTGTGTCTTTAAAAGCAAAGATAACTGAATGAATGAATCGGTTAACGCCTTAAACATTTCCTCTGTCCACCTCTGTGCAATTTTCCAGCAGTGTGTACAGTCTACAAACTGCAGGGAAGATGTAATTCCCTCCTGTGACGGCTCCTTACACACCTCCAATCTGTAACCTGGAAGGACAAGGATGTGAGAAACATTACAACGTCACCACCTGAAAGTTCATCTCCGAATCACACACCATCCTGAATTGCAAACTATATTGTCGTTCCTTCACTGTCGCTGAGTCAAATCCAGTAACTCCCTCCTGAAGTGCAAGGCCAGCAGGAATAAGCCATCACATGTTGCCCTTGAGAATGTGATGGTGAGCTGCTTTTTGACATTGCTGCTGTCCATTGGGTGTTGGGGAGGAAGTGTCTGGATTTGACTCAGTGACAGCAATGGAACAGTGATAGCGTTCCAAGTGAGCATGGTGTGTGTATTGGAGGTGATGTTGCTGCTGGTGATGTTCTCAGTTTCTGCTCTGTCTCGGAATAGTGTTTACTGGTTAGGAAGTTGCTGTTGAAGGAGTCTTGTTGAATTCCTGCAGTGGATCTTGTGAGTGGGACAGACTGCAGTCCCTGTACAATGGTGATGGACGAGGTTAATGTTTATAGTCTGGGATGGGGTGACTCCAATTCCCCTCAATACCTGTGGTTTGCTGTGTTTGCTTTTCTCTCAATCCATCTTTGCCTCTCGGTTGCATTCTGTCTCTCTCACCTGTCTGTACCTGTGATTCTCCCACACTCCCTTATCTCTGTGCAAATATAATTCCCAAGCAGCATACCTTTGTTCACATGTGAATTATGTTTCTGTCACTGTGTGTGTATGTGTTAATCTCTCTCTGTGTCCCTGTGTGTATCTGTGACCCTCTCTCTGTGTCCCTGTGCACATCTGTGATATCCTTCCCTCTCTCCTTCACGTGTACAGTGCCTTTAAAAGCAAAGCAAACGTAGTGAACCACTCAATTACATGGTAAACATGCTCTCTGTCCACCTCTGTGCAATTTTCTGGCAGTGTGTGCTATCTACACAACACAGGGAAGGAGCATTTTCCCTCCTGTGATGGCTCCTTACACACCTCCGATCAGTAACCTGCAAGGACCAGGATATGAGACACATTACAACATCACCACCTGAAAGTTCATCTCCGAGTCACACACCATCCTGACCTGGAATCCATATTGTCGTTCCTTCACTGTCGCTGAGTCAAATCCAGTAACTCCCTCCTGAAGTGCAAGGCCAGCAGGAATAAGCCATCACATGTTGCCCTTGAGAATGTGATGGTGAGCTGCTTTTTGACATTGCTGCTGTCCATTGGGTGTTGGGGAGGAAGTGTCTGGATTTGACTCAGTGACAGCAATGGAACAGTGATAGCGTTCCAAGTCAGCATGGTGTGTGTATTGGAGGTGATGTTGCTGCTGGTGATGTTCTCAGTTTCTGCTCTGTCTCGGAATAGTGTTTACGGGTTAGGAAGGTGCTGTTGAAGGAGTCTTGGTGAGTTCGTGCAGTGGATCTTGTTAGTGTGACAGACTGCAGTCCCTGTACAATGGTGATGGAGGAGGTTAATGTTTATTAGATGTGATGGGTTGACACTCTAATTCCCCTCGGTACCAGTGGTTTGCTGTGATTGCTTTTCTCTCAATCTATCTTTGCCTCTCGGTTGCATTATGTCTCTCTCACCTGTCTGTAAATGTGATTCTCCCACACTCCCTTATCTCTGTGCAAATATAATTCCCAAGCATCATACATTTGTTCACATGTGAATTCTGTTTCTGTCACTGTGTGTGTATGTGTTAATCTCTCTCTGTGTCCCTGTGTGTATCAGTGATCTTCTCTCTTTGTCCCTGTGCACATCTGTGATATCCTTCCCTCTCTCTTTCACGTGTACAGAGCCTTTAAAAGCAAAGCTAACTTAGTGAACCACTCAGATATCATGGTAAACATGCTCCCTGTCCACCTCTGTGCAATTTACTGGCAGTGTGTGCTATCTACACAACACAGGGAAGGAGCATTTCCCTCCTATGATGGCTCCTTACACACCTCCGATCAGTAACCTGCAAGGACCAGGATATGAGACATATTACAACCTCACCACCTGAAAGTTCATCTCTGAGTCACACACCATCCTGACCTGGAATCCATATTGTCGTTTCTTCACTGTCACTGAGCCAAATCCAGTAACTCCCTCCTGAACTGCAAGGCCAGCATGAGTGAGCCATCACATATTGCCCTTGAGAATGTGATGGTGAGCTGCTTTTTGACATTGCTGCTGTCCATTGGGTGGTGGGGAGGAAGTGTCTGGATTTGACTCAGTCATGATGTGGTCACGGTCACGGGCATTCGGCCTCTGATATTCGGGTAAGCGTTCTCCAAGGCGGCCTTCGCGACACACGACAGCGCAGAGTCGCTGAGCAGAAACTGATAGCCAGGTTCCGCACACACAAGGACGGCCTCAACCGGGATATTGGGTTTATGTCACACTATTTCACATAAATATTTCTGCTTTTTTCCTCCTGAGTCTTTATCATGCGATCCTAGAATCAGAATTTATGTCACACTATTTGTAACTCCCACAGTTGCGTGGACCTGCAGAGTTTCACTGGCTGTCTTGTCTGGAGACAATACACATCTTTTTAGCCTGTCTTGATGCTCTCTCCACTCCCATTGTTTTGTTTCTTAAAGACTGGATTAGTTGTAAGTATTCGCATTCCAACCATTATTCATGTAAATTGAGTCTGTGTCTTATAAGTTCTGTTTGTGAACAGAATTCCCACTCACCTGAAGAAGGGGCTCAGAGCCTCGAAAGCTTGTGTGGCTTTTGCTACCAAATAAACCTGTTGGACTTTAACCTGGTGTTGTTAAACTTCTTACTGTGTTTGACTCAGTGACAGCAATGGAACAGTGATAGCGTTCCAAGTCAGCATGGTGTGTGTATTGGAGGTGATGCTGCTGCTGGTGATGTTCTCAGTTTCTGCTCTGTCTAGGAATAGTGTTTACTGGTTAGGAAGGTGCTGTTGAAGGAGTCTTGGTGAGTTCGTGCAGTGGATCTTGTTAGTGGGACAGACTGCAGTCCCTGTACAATGGTGATGGACGAGGTTAATGTTTATAGTCTGGGATGGGGTGACTCCAATTCCCCTCAATACCTGTGGTTTGCTGTGTTTGCTTTTCTCTCAATCCATCTTTGCCTCTCGGTTGCATTATGTCTCTCTCACCTGTCTGTAAATGTGATTCTCCCACACTCCCTTATCTCTGTGCAAATATAATTCCCAAGCATCATACCTTTGTTCACATGTGAATTCTGTTTCTGTCACTGTGTGTGTATGTGTTAATCTCTCTCTGTGTCCCTGTGTGTATCAGTGATCCTCTCTCTTTGTCCCTGTGCACATCTGTGATATCCTTCCCTCTCTCGTTCACGTGTACAGAGCCTTTAAAAGCAAAGCTAACTTAGTGAACCACTCAAATATCATGGTAAACATGCTCTCTGCCCACCTCTGTGCAATTTACGGGCAGTGTGTGCTATCTACACAACACAGGGAAGGAGCATTTCCCTCCTGTGATGGCACCTTACACACCTCCGATCAGTAACCTGCAAGGACCAGGATATGAGACACATTACAACATCACCACCTGAAAGTTCATCTCCGAGTCACACACCATCCTGACCTGGAATCCATATTGTCGTTTCTTCACTCTCACTGAGCCAAATCCAGTAACTCCCTCCTGAACTGCAAGGCCAGCATGAGTGAGCCATCACATATTGCCCTTGAGAATGTGATGGTGAGCTGCTTTTTGACATTGCTGCTGTCCATTGGGTGTTGGGGAGGAAGTGTCTGGATTTGACTCAGTGACAGCAATGGAACAGTGATAGCGTTCCAAGTCAGCATGGTGTGTGTATTGGAGGTGATGCTGCCGGTGATGTTCTCAGTTTCTGCTCTGTCTAGGAATAGTGTTTCCTGGTTCGGAAGGTGCTGTTGAAGGAGTCTTGGTGAGTTCGTGCAGTGGATCTTGTTAGTGTGACAGACTGCAGTCCCTGTACAATGGTGATGGAGGAGGTTAATGTTTATTAGATGTGATGGGTTGACACTCTAATTCCTCTCTGTACCTGTGGTTTGCTGTGTTTGCTTTTCTCTCAATCCATCTTTGCCCCTCGGTTGCATTCTGTCTCTCTCACCTGTCTGAAGCTGTGATTCTCCCACACTCCCTTATCTCTGTGCAAATATAATTCTCAAGCATCATACCTATGTTCACATGTGAATTCTGTTTCTGTCACTGTGTGTGTGTGTTAATCTCTCTGTGTCCCTGTGTGTATCTGTGATCCTCTATCTGTGTCCCTGTGCACATCTGTGATATCTTTCCCTCTCTTTCACGTGTACAGTGCCTTTAAAAGTAAAGCTGACTTAGTGAACCACTCAGATATCATGGTAAACATGCTCTCTGTCCACCTCTGTGCAATTTTCTGGCAGTGTGTGCTATCGACACAACACAGGGAAGGAGCATTTTCCCTCCTGTGATGGCTCCTTACACAACTCCGATCAGTAACCTGCAAGGACCAGGATATGAGACATATTACAACATCACCACCTGAAAGTTTATCTCCGAGTCACACACCATCCTGAACTAGAATCCATATTGTCGTTCCTTCACTGTCGCTGAGTCAAATCCAATAACTCCCTCTTGAACTGCAAGGCCAGCATGAGTGAGCCATCACCTATTGCCCTTGAGAATGTGATGGTGAGCTGCTTTTTGACATTGCTGCTGTCCATTGGGTGTTGGGGAGGAAGTGTCTGGATTTGACTCAGTGACAGCAATGGAACAGTGATAGCGTTCCAAGTCAGCATGGTGTGTGTATTGGAGGTGATGCTGCCGGTGATGTTCTCAGTTTCTGCTCTGTCTAGGAATAGTGTTTACTGGTTAGGAAGGTGCTGTTGAAGGAGTCTTGGTGAGTTCGTGCAGTGGATCTTGTTAGTGTGGCAGAATGCAGTCCCTGTACAATGGTGATGGAGGAGGTTAATGTTTATTAGATGTGATGGGTTGACACTCTAATTCCTCTCTGTACCTGTGGTTTGCTGTGTTTGCTTTTCTCTCAATCCATCTTTGCCCCTCGGTTGCATTCTGTCTCTCTCACCTGTCTGAAGCTGTGATTCTCCCACACTCCCTTATCTCTGTGCAAATATAATTCTCAAGCATCATACCTATGTTCACATGTGAATTCTGTTTCTGTCACTGTGTGTGTGTGTTAATCTCTCTGTGTCCCTGTGTGTATCTGTGATCCTCTATCTGTGTCCCTGTGCACATCTGTGATATCTTTCCCTCTCTTTCACGTGTACAGTGCCTTTAAAAGCAAAGCTAACTTAGTGAACCACTCAGGTATCATGGTAAACATGCTCTCTGTCCACCTCTGTGCAATTTACTGGCAGTGTGTGCTATCTACACAACACAGGGAAGGAGCATTTTCCCTCCTGTGATGGCTCCTTACACACCTCCGATCAGTAAACCTGCAAGGACCAGGATATGAGACATATTACAACATCACCACCTGAAAGTTCATCTCCGAGTCACACACCATCCTGACCTGGAATCCATATTGTCGTTCCTTCACTGTCGCTGAATCAAATCCAATAACTCCCTCTTGAACTGCAAGGCCAGCAGGAATGAGCCAGCACATATTGCCCTTGAGAATGTGATGGTGAGCTGCTTTTTGACATTGCTGCTGTCCATTGGGTGGTGGGGAGGAAGTGTCTGGATTTGACTCAGTGACAGCAATGGAACATTGATAGCGTTCCAAGTCAGCATGGTGTGTGTATTGGAGGTGATGTTGCTGCTGGTGATGTTCTCAGTTTCTGCTCTGTCTAGGAATAGTGTTTACTGGTTAGGAAGGTGCTGTTGAAGGAGTCTTGGTGAATTCCTGCAGTGGATCTTGTGAGTGGGACAGACTGCAGTCCCTGTACAATGGTGATGGACGAGGTTAATGTTTATAGTCTGGGATGGGGTGACTCCAATTCCCCTCAATACCTGTGGTTTGCTGTGTTTGCGTTTCTCTCAATCCATCTTTGCCTCTCGGTTGCATTCTGTCTCTCTCACCTGTCTGTACCTGTGATTCTCCCACACTCCCTTATCTCTGTGCAAATATAATTCACAAGCATCATACCTTTGTTCACATGTGAATTCTGGTTCTGTCACTGTGTGTGTATGTGTTAATCTCTCTCTGTGTCACGTGTGTATCTGTGACCCTCTCCCTGTGTCCCTTTGCACATCAGTGATCTCTTTCCCTCTTTCTTTCACCTGTATAGTGCCTTTAAAAGCAAAGCAATCGTCGTGAACCACTCAGATATCATGGTAAACATGCTCGCTGTCCACCTCTGTGCATTTTTCTGGCATTGTGTACTATCTACACAACACAGGGAAGGAGCATTTTCCCTCCTGTGATGGCTCCTTACACACCTCCGATCAGTAACCTGCAAGGACCAGGATATGAGACACATTACAACATCACCACCTGAAAGTTCATCTCCGAGTCACACACCATCCTGACGTGGAATCCATATTGTCGTTCCTTCAATGTCGCTGAGTCAAATCCAGTAACTCCCTCCTGAAGTGCAAGGCCAGCAGGAATGAGCCATCACATATTGCCCTTGAGAATGTGATGTTGAGCTGCTTTTTGACATTGCTGCTGTCCATTGGGTGTTGGGGAGGAAGTGTCTGGATTTGACTCAGTGACAGCAATGGAACAGTGATAGCGTTCCAAGTCAGCATGGTCTGTGTATTGGAGGTGATGCTGCTGCTGATGATGTTCTCAGTTTCTGCTCTGTCTAGGAATAGTGTTTACGGGTTAGGAAGGTGCTGTTGAAGGAGTCTTGGTGAGTTCGTGCAGTGGATCTTGTTAGTGGGACAGACTGCAGTCCCTGTACAATGGTGATGGACGAGGTTAATGTTTATTAGATGTGATGGGTTGACACTCTAATTCCCCTCTGTACCAGTGGTTTGCTGTGTTTGCTTTTCTCTCAATCCATCATTGCCATTCGGTTGCATTCTGTCTCTCTCACCTGTCTGAAGCTGTGATTCTCCCACACTCCCTTATCTCTGTGCAAATATAATTCTCAAGCATCATACCTATGTTCACATGTGAATTCTGTTTCTGTCACTGTGTGTGTGTGTTAATCTCTCTGTGTCCCTGTGTGTATCTGTGATCCTCTATCTGTGTCCCTGTGCACATCTGTGATATCTTTCCCTCTCTTTCACGTGTACAGTGCCTTTAAAAGCAAAGCTGACTTAGTGAACCACTCAGATATCATGGTAAACATGCTCTCTGTCCACCTCTGTGCAATTTTCTGGCAGTGTGTGCCATCGACACAACACAGGGAAGGAGCATTTTCCCTCCTGTGATGGCTCCTTACACAATTCCGATCAGTAACCTGCAAGGACCAGGATATGAGACATATTACAACATCACCACCTGAAAGTTTATCTCCGCGTCACACACCATCCTGACCTGGAATCCATATTGTCGTTCCTTCACTGTCGCTGAGTCAAATCCAATAACTCCCTCTTGAACTGCAAGGCCAGCAGGAATGAGCCATCACATATTGCCCTTGAGAATGTGATGGTGACCTGCTTTTTGACATTGCTGCTGTCAATTGGGTGTTGGGGAGGTAGTGTCTGGATTTGACTCAGTGACAGCAATGGAACAGTGATAGCGTTCCAAGTCAGCATGGTGTGTGTATTGGAGGTGATGCTGCTGGTGATGTTCTCAGTTTCTGCTCTGTCTAGGAATAGTGTTTACGGGTTAGGAAGGTGCTGTTGAAGGAGTCTTGGTGAGTTCGTACAGTGGATCTTGTTAGTGTGACAGACTGCAGTCCCTGTACAATGGTAATGGAGGAGGTGAATGTTTATTAGATGTGATGGGTTGACACTCTAATTCCCCTCTGTACCTGTGGTTTGCTGTGTTTGCTTTTCTCTCAATCCAACTTTGCCTCTCGGTTGCATTATGTCTCTCTCACCTGTCTGTAAATGTGATTCTCCCACACTCCCTTATCTCTGTGCAAATATAATTCCCAAGCATCATACCTTTGTTCACATGTGAATTCTGTTTCTGTCACTGTGTGTGTATGTGTTAATCTCTCTCTGTGTCCCTGTGTGTATCAGTGATCCTCTCTCTTTGTCCCTGTGCACATCTGTGATATCCTTCCCTCTCTCGTTCACGTGTACTGAGCCTTTAAAAGCAAAGCTAACTTAGTGAACCACTCAAATATCATGGTAAACATGCTCTCTGTCCACCTCTGTGCAATTTACTGGCAGTGTGTGCTATCTACACAACACAGGGAAGGAGCATTTCCCTCCTGTGATGGCTCCTTACACAACTCCGATCAGTCACCTGCAAGGACCAGGATATGAGACACATTACAACATCACCACCTGAAAGTTCATCTCCGAGTCACACACCATCCTGACCTGGAATCCATATTGTCGTTTCTTCACTGTCACTGAGCCAAATCCAGTAACTCCCACCTGAACTGCAAGGCCAGCATGAGTGAGCCATCACATATTGCCCTTGAGAATGTGATGGTGAGCTGCTTTTTGACATTGCTGCTGTCCATTGGGTGTTGGGGAGGAAGTGTCTGGATTTAACTCAGTGACAGCAATGGAACAGTGATAGTGTTCCAAGTCAGCATGGTGTGTGTATTGGAGGTGATGTTGCTGCTGGTGATGTTCTCAGTTTCTGCTCTGTCGAGGAATTGTGTTTACGGGTTAGGAAGGTGCTGTTGAAGGAGTCTTGGTGAGTTCGTGCAGTGGATCTTGTTAGTGGGACTGACTGCAGTCCCTGTACAATGGTGATGGACGAGGTTCATGTTTATTAGATGTGATGGGTTGACACTCTAATTCCCCTCTGTACCTGTGATTTGCTGTGTTTGTTTTTCTCTCAATCCATCTTTGCCTCTCGGTTGCATTCTGTCT